>NC_068359.1:102550973-102620973 GCF_020536995.1 Dreissena polymorpha
ACAGCCCGTGTTATCGTTGTCTGTCTGACAACGTTCGCATTTGTTCTGCACAAACGCGCTCTTTCCTGGTACCGATGTCTTTTACAGCTCGAGTTTTATCGATTAAAATCAAAAGTGGAAATAAATTTCCGGTAACACCGGAAATCCATTGTGATGACTGTTTGCATGCCGGGATATCGTGTTTAATTTCCACCCTAGAGGTTGGCGAGCAACAGGAATCTAACAAATATTGGGTGACTCCTTACAGGTACAAAGAACGCACATGCCAAGGTGAGCGAGGCTTTAAAACTTTATGAAATTTTTTTTTCAAGTGACATGTAAATTCTGCAGCAGAGCAGGGCGCAGGGTTGGGCGGGCGCAGTGCGACAGTGTTGAATTTGGCCAGTATAATACTTTTACCTTATATAACGTCATCCAACCAACGTTGTTGTTCATGCGGGTTTGGTCGACCGATATTGTTTGATTAGCCGATAGCGTTCGCACGACCAATATTGTTTAAAGGGTTGGGAAGTGAATACCTAAACTGACGCCTTTGTAGACCCTCGTGGTGATCGATTATGATTCCTATCAATTCTTTATACTTTCTTGTATTGTCGGAGTTTTGTTCCATTTTCACGACGCGTGAAACTAACGTACCGAACTGACAAACGTCCTACAGGTTTGTTTTTTTTATTCAATATAAAACATACAATGTAAATATGTGAATAAGCAAGAACAAAAGTGGTATAATACAACAGTAATAATGTCAAAC
Organism: Dreissena polymorpha; assembly: GCF_020536995.1. NCBI lineage: Eukaryota > Metazoa > Mollusca > Bivalvia > Myida > Dreissenidae > Dreissena > Dreissena polymorpha. Next base: position 102,551,725 of record NC_068359.1, read on the forward strand.
ACATATTATACATGATATGCTAGGATATACTGGTTTTTTTTTTGCTTTGGTTGCATGTGGTGTATGCTGTTATTTTTAAATGTAATAATCGATCCTATTGATGAGTTGCGTAGAGTTAGGTAGAAGACAACTGGACTGGGTTATGAAAGTTTATGCGTTTCCATTTTTGTTCAAAAATATGAAGTTTATCGTTGTTGAGGGCTATTTCTTTTTCAATTTGGATCTTTAGTTTTAAATAGTTTATAAAACAGTTGAAAGTAGGTATTTGTTTTTTGTATTTGAAGCTAAATATAAAAAATTTCATTAATATGATAATGTGGTTCACAGTGTTACTCATTTCTGGTATTTTAAAAGTATTCACACCGAAACTGATATTTAAGAGAGACAGTTTTAATTTTAATTGTTGTTTCTCTAGAAAAGTTGTTAACTGGTTCCATAGAATTTGAATATGTTTGCTCTCCCAGAAAAGGTGTTCTATTGTTTCAATGTGTTCGCTGCATATATCACATAAATTTGTGTTGGATAGGTTGCACTAAAAAAGGTATTTATTTGTAGCTATGATTCTATGGACATATTTATATTGAAAATTTCTTAGTGTGCTATCTATAGTTGTTTTATATGGCATGATAAATATTTGTTTCCAATTAAATTCTTGTTCTCGAAGAAGGCTTTGCCATTTATTTTGAATCTTGGAGTTTTCTGCAGGGTGTTTAATTTGTATATGCTGCATATTTTATGTCGATATAGCTATACATTGTCACAAATTGTATAAAATGTGTTTATAGAGCAAATCCATGCTTAGGCTGTCTGACTAAATTGTCAGGTATTTGTTTTTGTACATATAATGTTTTTTTGTTGTCTCCTTTTAATCTATTTAGGGTTGCATAGAGAAAAAATAAGTTCTCACGGATGATTTTGTTAAGCATAATACAATGTATTGTTTATGAAACATCCTTTGCTGAGACTTGGGATATGATTTTTTGCATACAGAGTACTCATCTGACCCATAACTCCATTACGCTTAACCTATTGTTTAGAATGAATAGCACTTCTCTATTTTTTTAAATGAAACGAACCGGACAAGCACACACACATTATCATTCACATCACCTTCCACCTTTTTTAAATGATTAAAATATGTACTTTAAATGTAAAAGGGCTAAACAATAAAGACAAACGAATAAAAATCTTCAAATGGTTAGACGAAAAAAAAGTGTATGCCTACTACAAGAAAGTCACTTGACACATACTTTAGCACAAACCTTAAAAGATGAATGGGACGGAGACATCTACCTCAGTGGACAACATACTAATAAACAAGGCATTGCCTTTCTGATTAAAAACAATATAGGGATCACAGTCGATAACTTTAACGAAATAATAATTGGCAGACAAGCAAGTATAGATATCAAAATACATGAAACACAATTAACATTAATCAACGTTTACGGCCCTAACATAGATGATTCCACATTTTACGAAACATTACACCTTTTGTAATTAATAACCAAGATAAAAACATTATAATCGGTGGTGATTTCAATACTGTTCTTAACCCATTATTAGATAAAAAAGAAGGGAAACCTTTATGCTCATTCTAAAAATAGAAACATTTTGAATAACATAATTGAAAATTACAATATGATAGACATCTGGCGTACAATAAATCCAAACGAAAGGAAATACACCTGGCACTCAAACACAAAACCAACAATATATTGTAGATTAGACTTAGACTATTTTTTAATATCTGAGTCACTTTGCAACATTATTGATATTGACACATGTAACATAAAACCAGGATATATGACTGAACACTCTCTAGTTGAACTTAAAATACACAAAATAGAACCTGAAAGAGGCCCAGGATACTTTAAAATCAATAACAGCATTTTATTAGATACACAATACCAAACGCAAATAAAACAAAAAATACACAATATAGTTCAAAATAATAAAGATGCGAACCCAAACACCTTATGGGAAGTAATTAAAGGAAATATAGGTAACACAACAATTAGATACACATCATTTAAACAAAAAGAAACACGCAAACTTGAAACTGAAACCATCAAAATCATTGAAACACTTGAAAAACAATTACATGAAACAAACACAAACGATACCAAAGACATTGAGAATGAAATAACATTAAAAAAACAAGTGTTAGAAGGAATTTATCATACACAACTCTGTGGAATTATATTACGAGCACGTGCACAGCTTGTTGAACACAATGAAAAAAATACAAAATACTTCGCAAACATCGAAAAACGTAGAAGTGAACAAAAAACTGTACACAAATTAGTAGTTAATGGCGAAGATATAACACACAGAACTCAAATACTAGAAGAACAACGTTCATTTTTCGAAACCCTCTATAAACGAAAACATGTTGAAAATAACACCCTCTTTAAAATACACATCATGCTTTTAATCAAGAAGAAAAACAACTGTGCGACGGATTACTTAATGAATATGAATGTGGATTAGCACTTAAAGAAATGCAAAATAACAAAAGTCAAGGATCTGATGGCATCACAGTCGAATTCTATAAAATATTCTGGAATGATATTAAAACACATTTAATTAATTCACTTAACTATGCATTTAACAACAAAAACCTAACAACGCTACAAAAACAAGGTATAATATCACTCATTCCAAAACCTGGAAAAAACCTAGAATCCTTATCAAACTGGCGCCCGATTAGTCTACTTAACAATGATTATAAAATTGCAACTAAAAGTATATCAAACAGAATCAAAAAAGTATTACCATCAGTAATTTCAAGATCTCAATCTGGTTTTATTAAAGGACGATACATTGGTGAAAATGTACGTCTGATACAAGAATGCATAAATTATTTCAACCAACCAAACAATTCTGGCCTCATCTTCTTTGCAGACTTTGAAAAGGCTTTCGATTCACTAGACCATTCGTTTATGTTCTCTTGCTTAGAAAATATGAATTTCGGTGAAAGTCTAATTACATGGGTAAAACTATTTTATACCGATATTAACAGTATAATAATTAACAATGGCTTCTTCTCAAACAGTTTTAACATCGAACGAGGGGTACGACAAGGATGTCAACTCTCATCCTCACTATTTATTATATGCATCGAGTATCTATCACACTATATCCAATCAAATAAACATATAAATGGAATATCACTAGAACCTGACGAAGATATTAAACAGTCCCTATTTGTTGACGATGCAACTTATTTTTTAAATGACAGTATTGACTCATTCAATAATTTTATAGAATCGCTTACCCTTTTTGGAATGGCATCGGGTCTTAAACTTAACAAAAGTAAATGCACTGTGCTACGAGTAGGTAAATTTAAACAAAGTAATATTCAACTTAAAAAAAGAAATGAAATTCCACTGGACATCAGATGAAGCAACAACGTTAGGAATAACCTTTACAAACAATGAAAATGAAACAGTTCTAAAAAACATACTGCCTAAATTACAAGAATTTAAAAATTGTTTAAAATCATGGCAGCATTGTAAACTTACACTAATCGGAAAAAACATGGTGTTGAAAACGTTTGCACTCCCTAAATTAATTTATACACTATCAGTTCTCCCAAACCCACCAAATGATATTATTTAAGATATACAATCAGAAATATTTAATTTCATATGGGACGGTAAACCTGATAAAATTAAGCGAACTCAGTTAATTCAATCTGTAGAAAATGGAGGTATCCAATTAACGGACATCGACTCTTTCTTGAATGCAATCAAACGCAGCTGGGTTAAAAGATATCTAGATAATACAAATACAAGTAAATGGAAATTATTCTACCAGGAAATCCTAAAAAAATATGGTGACTCCTTACTTTTTGAATGTAACATCAGCAATACCATTTTGCATGAAATTGCAAACGAAAACATATTTCTATCTAATGTTTTATCGGCATGGACTAATGTTACTCATAATCTAGAAACCCAAATCACCAGTAAAACTATTTTATGGAACAATAAAGACATAACTTCAAACAATAAGACTTTTTTCTATAAACATTGGTTTGAAAAAAAACATTAAATATGTCGACCAATTGTACGATTACAGAATAAAAGACTTCTATTCTTTTAAGAATATATGTTATATATACGGAATACCTTCAAGCAATTTCCTAATGTATTACACATTAATTAAAAGCATACCCATACATATTAAATCTACAATTAATACAAATAACACACCATGTACTCAAACATCATTCACGGAAAACATACTTGCAAAACAAAACAAAACAAACAAAATATTTTACGTCCAACAGGTTACTACATGTAACAATTGAGTGACCCAGCAGCACTTGTATAAAATAACGTGTAATATATATTCATCTCAAGACAGCTGTAAATCTGTGCCAATGTACCCACCGTGCGTAATAACACGTACACACATGGGGAATCAATTTTTATAACTAATTTATAGCAAATGGGAAACCCTAGAGATGTCATTTACTTAATGTTCTGATACCAGGTAATTTAAATTATTTTTTACTATCCATTATCTTGTCTTCACTTTAATTGTTATGCTTTTTGGTCCCCCTGGTATTTTACGACTAAAATTGTGTTTTTTACGTTTGTCCCCTGTGTAACGATCTACAAATGTATATGTTTCCCCAAGTTCCTTAATTACAACATTTATTCCTCAATAAATACACGCGCTTCGATGATTTGATTGTTAGCAATGAATAATATAATACCCTCATACAATAATTTGCCACGTGGTTGTCATATAAGGTTCGTAGAATTGTGTCATCATAAACTGTTCTGTACTTTATTCATAAAATGTATAATCAGCACTTGAATGCCCATTTTAATACTATTCAATGTTATACAGAAGCACAAGAGGGGTGCAACGTCCGGTAAATGTACACATGTACTCGATATAAAGGCCTCAACGCATTCTTAGATTTTGTTGACGAACATTACACGTATATTTAGGGTGCAGTCCGATTAACTGTCGTCTGTGCCCAAATCTATCTCAAGTGATACTGTTTGTTTGCCAGAGTCCGAATGGTCCTCATTCAAGCCTCTAATGTCTGACCAAATATGCAGAAAGTGAAATTTAATCTCCAATCTCAGAAGAGAACATTTTCATGATACCATTCGGATATTTTGTGTAAGGCAATTAAACACTCAAAATCGCGCACACATTAGCAAAATAATTCAAAAGCTCTGGAGTTTTTAACTGGATTTATGAAGCGCCCAACCTCACAATAATACCACATGTATTTACTTAAATGTCACATTTAAATGATAAACAAGACGAAAACCCTTATACGGAAAAACATAGAAGATGAATTAATCTGGGTCATTTACCGACGAATTTAAACAGTGTTAAAGTGTGTACTTTTCTGCAACATACATGTTTTACGGAATAATGTAGTTATTTCTGTGTTACAACGGGATTGCACAAAGAACATGAGCCTCATATTTGTAATTAGAAACATAGATGGAAATGCTCTTAAATGTTTTTTTAATTATTTTTTGTGGGTTACCGTTTCCGGTATCTAAACCCAAGAAAGCGTTACAAATAATATGTATTCTACACAGCCATAGCCTAGCGCCTAAGGACCAATACATTTTTATTGGTAAGGGTATAAAATGTTTCGCTACGTTAACTTTTCACCGGCGATGTAATAGATTAACAACTAACATGGTATAACATCTCTCGCATCTTAATTAATGACATGATTGCATGTTTTATTCGTAAGGATATAAAATGAAATGATGACTATCTGGTACGACACTTTACGCACCTTTTCACAGAGCACGGCCTATTTATTTTAGAATTTAATAGTTGTTTGCCAGCTTGAGAGCCTGTCAATGCTCATATAGAATTATTTATTAAAGATCCAGAAAAAAGAGGTTGCACTCTGCAGACAACATCATAGACCGTTTAGGAAAACTACCTTGCTGAGCTTAAAAGTTAAATGCTGATCAATATTTGGCTGATTTAAACTAAAAGTGTTAAAAATGATTTTCTAGACATATCATACACACATCTAGCAGTCTATGTACATATCTAGCAGTCTATGTACATATCTAGCAGTCTATGTATATATCTAGAAGTCTATGTATATATCTAGCAAAGTATGTACATATCTAGCAGTCTATGCACATATCTAGCAGTCTATGCGCATATCTAGCAGTCTATGTACATATCTTGCAGTCTATGTACATATCAAGCAGTCTATGTACATATCTAGCTATATATGTAAATATCTAGCAGTCTATGTGCATATCTAGCAATGTATGTACATAGCTAGCACTCTGTGTACATAGCTAGCACTCTGTGTACATATCTAGCAGTCTGTGTACATATCAGGAGTGTATGTACATATCTAGCAGGCACTGTGCACATCTGAAGACGTGAATATTTTAAGCAATGTTATAGTTGTACTACAAACAGGTTTAGATTCACCTACATAGCTTAGCAAATATTATGATGGTATATTGCTAAGCCTACACGATATATAAACTATTCCTGTTGTTTAAAATAAATTAAAATGTAATGAACCATCATGAAGTATTAAAAAGTAGGTGAATGGCAATTCAAATAAGTATGCTGATGGTTTAAAAAAAAAAGATTTGTTTCGATAACGAAAAAAAAACAAGCAGAACCAGGTTCCCCTGTGGCATCCACACCTGGCAAATATCCAAACAATTGATGACGAAAATCCAACTCCGCAGTCTTTGGTAGAATGAAATAACATTTAATTACAACGCTTATGCTCACAAAAGATAATTGATCATTTGAACAAATGGAATTACCTGCCGATGGTTCCTGTGAAATTCAAGGAGTAAATGTAAACAAAGATTCATCAATAATGTTCTACATCAAAGGAATCCTTTCTATATTATTCTTGTGTCTTTTAGGTACAGAACAATTAATACGAAAAGGCGTTGAAGGTAAAAAGCAATTGTAAAATATCAACAAAACATTGGCATTTACATAGAGGATTTTTATTGGATTCGGTGGATTATCGATTTTAATTCACGAGTGATCATAGAAAATATGTTAACGAGTTGCGCAGCCACGAGCGAAAATATAAATTTTCTATGATCACGAGAGAATTAAAATCGATATTCCACCGAATCCAACACATTGTCTTTTTATTTTAGGCTTTTTTTTACCGTTTATATACATTGGTAAAGAGTTTAACTAAAGAATTTCGCTGGGATAATAACGTCATTTCGTAAAAAATGACGTCATTTCATAGTAAACTATGAAAATTATTGATAATTTTCACTGATAATTCTCATTGTTTGAAACAGTGAAATTATCAGTTTTAATTCATTGATCACCGGAAAGCATTAAATAAAAAAACGAATCATTTAAAATGAGTTCAAATAATCAACATACACATGTAAAACGGATATATTTTGATCGATTGTATATCCTTTGTTACGCAACAAATGGCTATCGGACTTGATTGATAGTTTCAAGTAATACTGCATGTATTTGTACATATTTGTTTGATAGGCCTGTTGATTTTGTATGCAATTGGTATGTATATATCCAAACGCTCCTAAATCACTGGGTGGAATGCGAGTGGGATTTGCCAAACTTATTCTTCTTTAAAGTGTATGGATGGTTCCGCTCGTGTGTATAATGAAGGACTAAAATGGGCTAAAATAGATTTTGAGCAGGGTATGTTGCTCGAATGGGTCTCAGCGTATGATAAATGTATACGCAAACCATGTCAACGGACAAGAACAATTTAAAAGAATATCTTTATAAAAAAAGCAATTCCTTATCTGAGTTCATAACTATTTAACAGGTATAGTTGTTATGCAACTTTCTTGAAAATTAAAACAAATTTATAGCATTTAATAACATTGCCACCTGGAGGTCTGTCTTAATTGTATCCATAAATCATGTTGAAATAAAAATCAAGTTTAAATTTCAACTATTATAGTGTTTTTTCAAGTACAAAACAATAAAAACTTAACAACATGTTGGCATTAAACCAATTCACAAGTAATATTGACAATAACCTTTAAATTAACCCATTTATGCCTAGTGGACTCTCCCATCCTTCTTAATTGGATCAATTTATTTTCAAAATTAGGGATGTCTAGTATATTTATTTCTATATTTAGAACAATTCTTACAGAAATTCCTTTAAGCAAACAGCGTAGACCCAGATGAGACGCCGCATCATGTTTGCAATGTCCTTTTTTCAGGACGCTAGGCATGAATGGGTTAAAATATCAAGGTAAAACAAATCAGACGGATTTTGTCATCATATGTCGAAATGAAGATCTTTGAAGTCACTGTTTGGAATGTTTTGGTCTGCCAACGATATGTGCGACATATGAATTTATGAAAATAAAATTTAATAGCTGGCATTAACAACTCCAGTAGTTTGCCGAAGTCGAATAATGTGGGAGATATCGAGCCATCATATCTTTTTTTATTAATCAGACTTGAAATTTTATTGTGGTTCGACACTTCACTAATGTATTCAAACATCCCAAATAGTTGTATTACACGACTTGTCGCACATATACCAAATGAACGGGTATAAACAAATAAGCAATACAGAAACTTTAATAAATTATATAAGTGAACAACATGGGCTCACCAGGACCTTCAATTATTTTCTGTACAGTTAAATCCGCTAATCTTGCGCGTCCGGTAATCTTGCACACTCCGCAGTTTGCGAATTTCACAGACGACGAATAGTTTTGATGAACGATGTAATTTCCCATTTTTAAGAATTAAAGGATTTAAAAGGAACGTATTCCATGCAAAACAAAATTCGATCATTACATTTTAACACCAGTTGCGTCATCCCTATACATTGTACATGTATCGTAAACACTGACCTTTTTACGATAAATTCGAAATGAATCACACATTCTCTGTAGTCTTTAGCGTTTTCATACTTTAAATAAAGATTTCCAACGTTTAATTTAGCAATCCATTGCACAATATCCGATCAGTTACGGTATTTATGGCTTTGAAAATATATCGCATCAGAGAACATTGTCATCATTTCCCGCCATTCTGTCAAACCATATTTGGTATGATCTCCGCATGCGCAATGGCCTAGTTTTGATATTTTCTGTAAACTATGGAAGCATGATCGTGGTAAAATTAAACCTGTTATGCATAAACATTTTTTTCACGCTAGAAATCAATTAATTTAAAATTTTAATGTTTCTTTTGCTAGAGTCAACGGAATGCCACCACCATCATCAAAGAAAAGTACAGTAATTAATTTGAATGGTTTTACACACTGATTTTTTTAACAATTTTATGGAATGTTTTTTGTCATTAATTGGACACCATATGTCTACAATTTTGCCTAAATGAGGTCGTTACACCAAGTGCGCAAGATTACCGGATACTGTGATAGTTTGAAAATGCGGTGAGTCATGTTTGTTTTGAAGTCAAATCGGACAGTTCTTCACTGAATTAATCAGATATTTTTGTGTTAATAAGCACACGAACTTCTTATTTTCATAATACATTTAGATATCATGTTGTCAATTTATAAAAAGAACATGTTTTAATCCAATTGACCCTTAACTGCACAAGATTACCGGACAGCATCGTATATAATGTTTAGTTGTGGTAGATATCTTGTTAACCCATTTATGCCTAGCGTCTAGAAAAAAAGGCCTTGGCAAACAGCGTAGACCCAGTGAGACGCCGCATGATGTGGCGTCTCATCTGGGTCTGCGCTGTTTGCTTAAAGGAATTTCTGTAAGAAATATTCTAAATATACACATTAATATACTAGACTTTCCTAATATATGAAATAAATTGATCCAACTTAGAAGGATGGGAGAGTCCACTCGGCATAAATCGGTTAGTGTTGAACCCGAAGTTGCAATTTCTTTCATTCAATATTCTTGGATTTAGCTAATGCTCCATCCCGGCTTTAACCCTTTTCCACATTGATACATTTTTTGAAGAATGTGTAGTCCCTCAGAAAATTACCTATAATTAAATACCTTTCTTATTAAATTCAAGTTTCAATGGCTTCAATTCCAACCAATGAGCAGCAAACAGCATAAAACCTGAACAGTTTGCGAGTTACTCGCTGACTGTTCTGGTTTTATGCTGTTTGCACATAGCCATTTTCACTTTGCTTGTGAGTAAGAAAGGGCTAACTGCGGGTCGATCGTTAGTTTTTCTTTTCCTTATTACTACATTGGTCATTTAAATGTGCATTGCTTGTTGTCGGGATTTCGCTTAAATGATGTTTTGCTTACGTATGATGCTTCAAAGGTTTCGGTGGCCATACACATATTGCTTGCTATTCGATTTTAAAAAATGGGTGGCTTATCATTTGCGTCCAGATAACTTATTTGCCTTGATTATTAGTAATACTTAGATTGTGGCTTCGTGAAGACGACACTTATCACAATACATCTTAATTACAATAAGATCAAATTGTACCCGTTCATGAGAATTCCCAGAATTGTATTATAAGAGGCCTGTCAGGGAATAAACGACGATGCCTTTCCAGGGGAATATCCTGCAAAGGAGTCTTGTGGGAGATCACGTGTGCGTGACAACATGCTAAGCGAATTGTAGCGCCGTGTCCAATATAAACACTTAAAACAATAATAATTGAATAAATATTGCTCAAACTAAATGTGTTATGTTTGACAGTAACTATTGCCTCTCACAGACGGACAGGCACCTTGCGCACCTCAATACGAGTGCACTTGAATTTAAAAAAAAGAACTGTGGTACAGTAAGTCGCAGCCAATTTCAAAACAATATATGGTAATATGTATTAAATAAAATAATTGGTTGCTTTTATGTAAAAAGTAATAGTAATTTGAATAAAAAAATGCATGTCAATAAAATGGAATCTATAAGTGAAATTCTAGCTGAACGAGGTCATTTGATGAAGCCATTTTCAAATTTGGTAAAGTCGATATTCTCCCAAATTCAAAAGAATCTATGATAAAGAAAAACAAGACGCGTGCCACTTTGACATCCGTTATTGGTAAACATCCGAACAAATATGGTTCTAATCCATACCGTCCTTGATGGCATGAAAGAATGTTAAATCTAAGTGCACAAAGGATGAATGATAAGGTTAAATAATGGCCTTACCTGCATGTTAATGGTAGCTTTGAAATCGAAGAAGTAAAGGTAAACAAAGATACATTATTTAGAATGATTACTATGAAATTCTAGTAGAAATATTGTACTCTATAGTACAGGACAATCGAACATCTTAAGCGCTGAACTGAAAGATGGAAAATTTTGAATTATGCAAAATATTTGCTAAAACTTGAACCTGAATATTTATAACAGCGTTGTATGTCGGCCATATACAGTTGAAGCGTTATTATGTTCGTGTTCTTCCTTAAATTGCCTTTGATATTGTTCGATTGAGCATTTTTGTTACAAAACATAATGAACCACGGAATCGAGATCTATTTATTCGTTGTTTTGAACATTTCTTGTTGTAATCTCATTTGTACACGTAGCCGTCGGCCACACTGCAAAAACTGATATTACATCGATGAAGCGCCGGAAAGATCGTTTCTTTGATTTAATATTTGGTGTGTTTTATATATGCTTATGGATAGATCAAAGACCTCAATACAATTTTCGAAGGTTTGATTGATTGGATTATGTAATAACTTTTTTACGGACATAACAATTAAACAGATTTTCATACAGATGTTTATTTTCTTTTAATATACCAGTAGTATTTACAAGTACGCCTTAATTGTATACTCTTATTGAAAGTTTTTGGCTGAAAGCCCAGAGTCGAATATTTAATGCGTGGGTTTCAATTTCATAGTTAAATATTTGAAATGATCGGTGATTATATATTTTTTTATATAAGTGGAGTCGGTTGACATTTTTGTATTCAGACGCATGTCGTATTCAGGTCTTAAGTTACGTGAATATATTGATAGAACAATAAACCAACTAATTCACGAGATCAAACTAAGAAGCATTAGACTACTTTCATGTATCACAATTAAGACCTTATCCCCAGAAAATCTTCCCGCCTGCGGAGTTCAAATTATCAGTTTGCAAGGCTGCCCTTGATCAAAAACTTCCGTTATCAAATACATTAAAATACATAATGTTATCACCCATATCTCTTTTACATGTCTGGTGTAGGAGTCTTCGGTCAAAAACATTACAAACAAAACTATATGTATAGTAAGTTGTAACCGATATACAACACATTTTCTGGAAGCGGCTGTAGATCTTTATGTACAATATACTGTTCTTCAAAAGTAAACGAAATGTAAAAGAGAACACCACACATTGTTATGTTAGGCCTTACAAGAATGCGGACGTAAATGTAATTTCTTTCTTTAATACACTGGTGATATTTTGTTGTTAATACAATAAAAGAGAACATGTGCATGCATTTTTGTATCGTACGGTTCGTTTCAATATCATGTAAATACAGCAATGAGTTTGCAGTGGTGTTAATTGAATTCAATGAGCTTAACAGCTTGAAGTACCCTGTCTTCAGCTTCAACGAATTTCTGTGCAGAGCTGCTATAGTGACTACCCTGGTTTCAGATTTTTCGGACTAACGACATGAAACGATAGACCTCTTTCGCATAACAAACTCGTTATTCTAGAATGATTTTTGTTTAATTTAACTGTATTGCCTAGATACATTACACTTAATATGAAAATCTGGCGTAGGCTGCTATTGTATTGCCACAAGGATGTAATAGGATGTCTAACACATGGTGCATGCGCAGCCTATAAAAACAATGTTTAGTATGCTTTATTGAAATTTCAAAGAATGATAGAGTTGTTGTAATGTTAATTAATTGCTGTTTTAATTGGACAATTGAATCGAAGTCCTTAAAGCACTAGTCACCTAAATAATATTTTATAATTAATACAGAATATAATTAATTTGTCGCTGTTTTTGTTTGAGCAAATGTCAGTATAATACTTGCAGATCTGTTTTGAAATACTAATAAGTCGCTGGATAGCAGATATCAAATGACCTTGGAAAAGGTTGATGTTTCAGTAACAACATAACTTTCTTAATAACGAGAACAAGATACCGCTTTTGGCATAAACAACTTTCGAACAATAAAATGCGTTAATACAACCCGACTAAAACAAAACGACAATGTTTTTGATGGAACGAAAGAATGTGAGATAAACTCATTACAATTCTCAAACCAGTTTAATTCATTCTAACAAATGGCCTCATCTTTAAATTTTACCCGTGAAATTAAAGAAGTAAAGGTCTACGAAGATGCATCAATAACTTTCTAGTTGATGTGTACCTTCGATGCACAGATACATCAACAACAGTTGGCGATGGACGAGTCTCTTTACAAATTATCACTCACAAACCAAAGCTAAGCAATAATCGACAAAAGAAAGCGTTGAGCGTGTTATCCAATTAACATTACCACGCACAACAAGCTGGAAACGACTTCAAATACAACCATAAGCAGGTAATGTACTTTTAAACATCGCATAACGTTTCACTATTCAATCTTCACCGACTTTTTCAAGTATTTGTCTTTTGGCAATTGTTATTTTTTCAACAAATCCCCGGTTTTCTTTCATGTTTTGCCTTAATTGCCAATTTGTAAGCATCCCATTATAAAGGACCATTTCACGTCACATGATTGCGTTTCACATTTGCATTTCGTTATAAATTTGCTTCACCTTGGTTGCCGCTTATTAAAACATTAACATGTAAAAACAGTTTTAAACAATATAATATTGTCTCCGCCGCCAAGATCGATTAACACGCCTTCTAAGATTTCGACCCAATCGAGCAAAATATTTAACCAGATCGTATTCAAACAGAAAAAGCGATGGAATACGTTACAAGTTTTGATTCAAATTGACAACAAAAACATGTTATTAAGACTATACCATTTGCAAGTGATCCTGTTTTGCCTACGGACGCTCATGTACAAGCTTGTCTTCACCCTTTTCCCACTACGAGTTATCGCGGTCCTGTACAACAAAACAAATCGGACATTGACTGACGCAATTTTTTCTTTCAAAATCAGAAATCGATGATTTTAAGTGCTGACGAAATAGTCATATTTTAATGACGAATTTTTTTTTTGGCTGACGAAAGTAAATGGTTTTTACGTGCTTGCTCTTTAAAAATGATCTTAAAAGATATAAGCGGCAATATGTGGTTAATAAAGCAAACACACATGGATGATTCCTATATTTTTTTATATGTTATTGGTGTTAAATCCTCATATAGTTCTATCTAATCGGCTGCAATAAAAAAACTTAACCATACACAGAAATAATAAAGCAAACAAATAAGCATTTGCCACGATGAAAAACAATAATTATATAATGTTATTTTTCTCTGACAAAATAACAAAATAATGTTCCACAAAATGAACTTTATATACATCTTTGTAATGAAGGAAAATAACGGGATTAGTGTGCTGTTTTTCTTTAAATGTGTTTTGTTTCGAAAACTCATAACAATTATTGAACAAGAAAAACACCACTTAAGCATCATCAATTGGCACACATCCGACTTACAGATGGCGAAAGTTCCAACCGACGTAGTCTTTGATAGAATGAAAGATATGTTTGCTTAATTCATCAGAGTGCACAAAAGATGCTTGCTCATTCCAATAAATGATCAATTGGCCTGAAGTGTCATTGATACCTGTGAAATTGAAGAAGTAAAGGTAAACAAATATGCATTAATACTTTTTATTTCGAATGTCTCCTTGTTTACTATAATTATGTCTTTAAGGTACAGATAATCCACAAGAGAAGGCGTTCAATGGTCAAATAGCGATTATCATCCACAAAAGTGACATTTACCAAGAGTTGCACATCTGTAGGGACTTTAATTAATGGCCACACAAAGTTCAAGTGGACAGAACAAGTTGAATTAATTATTTAACTTTGATCCAATTGTGTCAAAACTTAAAAAATAGTGCTCTGGCGTCATTGATAAAATACATTTGATGATTTGTGTAAAAATAACGAAAGGTTGAAAAATTTTGGGATCTGTTGTCATGGTGTCTGATTTTACAGATGCTTCGTTTATTGCTCACCTAATAAATTAGGATTTAAAATACTGTGTTTATCGAATGTGCTCGTATTGATGCATAACGAGTGATGAATTTGCTTATTGGACTGTTGTCATATCCCGAACTTTACTGTATGTTCAATTGTTATCTATCTTGCAAATTAAAGTACGTTATTATCCTGTTGGCACTTATATTTATGTCTGTTGAACATATGATTTAAACATATCCCACATATATAATCAGTATCTTTTCTACTTTAAGTAACTAAATGCGTTTACTGTTTTGTTATAAATTCTCTTTCAAGTGTTTCGTCGGAATAGCATTTAAATATGTTAAAACCCATAATGCTTTACACTGATCGTTTCATAGCGATGGCCTTATCATTAGTCATTTTCATGTTTAATATTACGTTATGAACAGCCATGTGTAGTATAACACAAACATATAGTGCCAATATGTTTATTTTTTAATCTCAATGAAGGTTTTTATTGCGTTAGAATACTCGTAAAATGAAGATTACGACCTATAGCATAGTAAACTCACGGCCGTTAATCACGCGCGCCACCTCCTTTTTTAGATGCATTAATAAATGAGTCAATTTTCAACTTCCGAGCTGGCGCTCAGGCCCGGATGCTTTGAAACTTCATGGATAATTTGACAGGGTGGTTAGGTTTCATATGGGTTTTTTCTATATATTTCGCATTATTTTTAAAATGTAGTGCGATTCAGTGAAGATAAATTTATCCAAAATGTACAGAAACATACATTCTCAACCCATCTAAAAACGTGAAAACCTTTAAAGGTTGTGGCATGATGGAGTTTTAAAAATCATTTCGATGAGTTTTTCCTGTATGACGATAAAATTTCCACCCAATTAAATCGCTAACGGCCTCAAACGATTGCGTACAACATACAGTAGATGCTGCATGCACAAAAATATTGGATTCTTGCCGACGTAGTAGATTATTTTGCATTTTTCCGAATTAGATAGAGCCATTTCTAAGGGGATGGTGCTAATGATGGGACGAGGCGCCAACGCAGGATTGGTGAACTAACAGTCGTATCGCATAATGTTATTTGTTATATTTAATTTATCAGTTATTGAAATATAAATTGACATACTAAACATTCATGTATTATGCTACACGATGTATTTACGATTCCGTAACGCCATTATTTGAAATTCACTTTTGTCATCATATGAATTTAGAAGATCAGGGCAGATCAATTTGATAATAGTTGTTGACAAATGGGTTCGTTCATTTTTATCGGAATGGAAATATCCGAATAGCTACTTATTCAAATGGTTTGACATGTCAATAAGTAATAATGCAATTCCACAGACATTCTCATGAGAGGAATATTTATCTACACGGGGTTTAAAGAGTTGAAGTTCAAACTTATCAAAACATATTAAATTAACATGCATTAATAAATTAACTATTCATGCGCAAACGATAAAAGACAAAAAAACTTTATGGAAATTGCGAGCAAATGTTATTTAATGTTATTATTTTATACGTTGAAATATTCTCGTCAATACACTGAGTTTAATTATGTTATGGCATTTCAAATCAAATTAACCAAAATGACGTTTATTGGCTAGTAATTGCTTATTCATGGGGTCAACTAAAAATGTAAGCACTATGTACATTTTCCATATATTGCGCAAAATTAACGGTACTACCAATTGTACAAAGATACCTTAACCGGATTGTGTAGCTCCCAATTCAATTATGCAACCGAATGAAGAGAATTTCTTTGTCTCAATTTAATATTTTTAGAGAAAAGTATTAAAGTCCTCGTTCGCGGAATATATCGTTGTTTTGCATATAAATCGTATAGCGAGAAATAAACTTTACATAAATTCATTGAAATATATTTTTATCGTGGTTGACATCGAAAACCTGGTCAAAATCGGTTTTGAATCGATAAATTAATATATTATTAATGATCATAAATACATACAATAGGCGAAAATCATTGCAGCGTCGCGAGTTAAGCAAATTATATCTATATTTAGCTTTTGCTAAACATTATTAGCATATGGAAGATAAATACATTGATTTAGCAAAAACGTAGCGTTGCAACTCAGTTTCCGTCTGTAACAGATGTATTTGCATTTGTTCTTACCTTCTCTCCGCTAAATTCGCCCGTATCCGCAATTTTCTTGGTTTAGGGGTGAATTAACGTGTCGAATCATGAATATTAATTAGGTCGTTTTCGTACTTATCGTACTCGACCCCAACATAAAAATCGCTAAATTGTTTGTTTTCAACCGATTGTCAGTGATTTCCGCAATAAAAACACGCTTTCTTACGATTCTGCCCTTATATATCCCTGCGAACGGGGACTAGTTAACGTTCAAGAAACACTTAAAAAACTAAATTATTTACATCAATTGTCGACCGTCTTGTATCGGTACGCATAATTTCTCTTAAGATCGCAAGAAGTTCAAAACGCTGCGGTATTCGATGGAACAAAGGAATGCATAATTACAAATTAGAAAACACAAAAGTATATCGATAATTTCAACAAGAATATTTTTATGAATGGTATCTGCAAAGGTAATGTAATCATAGATGCAATCATGACTTTCTAATACAAATGATAATACGCGTAATTGTGTCTCATATGCAGAGAACTATCGACAAAAGGAGGCAGTGAAAAGAGCATTTCTTATCAGCATAGCAAGTTTAGACTTTAAAAACTGAACTTCCGAAACGCGTTTGTATATTCACCATAAATAGTTCATGCAGATGAGAAAGTTAACTGTATAGTTAAGAATCGTTTGATGTTAAAATGCCTTTGACTGTGTTCCTTATGCAACATTTTTTCCAAACCCTATGAAAAATGGTTATTATATTCCAATTTATTCCATTATTTTCGCTTATTGTTTGTGTGCTATATGGTAACGGTAAGCATGACTAGTTATTTCAGTTGCAAATTCTCAGTTCATTTTATGCAATCCATGCAGCCAAATCAAGTTCAATGACATTTTATTATAAGACCTCCGAGTTCATGTCTATCGTCACAGACAAATAAATATGTCAGAAGGGTTCCGTAATAAATCTAAATGTATCCATTCTAATATTACTATAATTGCGTTGTTACATTACACTATTTTAAACTTTTTGAAATAATATATTTTGTATATTATTTTACATAGGTGAGTCAGCTGATTTATTTAAAATAACCATAATTCATTTTCACTTGTATTGTTTGACAAGGTTTATGTATTACATATGTTCGACACTATTACATGTATTACAATTATAATTGAATATTTAGGATTAAGATACGTTGTTATATGGTTTCCGAATTATTCAGTATCAGATAAAGTTTATTTGAAGCGACCGAAAGTCCTTGACAAAATACGTATTCTAAAAATTTCCATGCCAAATAAATTTTATTGACATTTCATCTTGAATCAAATTGCCATTAACACTTGTTACGCACATTAGATTCCAAGCACTCAAGTACTCAAGGGGTCAGTGGTTCGAGCCTTGCTGAGGGTTACCTTCTTTTTTTATATATTTGATTCTTGAGTTTTTTACTGGAGCTTTTTAGATCCATTGTTTACATTTATCAATATAAAGCATTTAATGACAAACTTCAAAACATACCAAAATCTGTGAAAAAACCTTTAAAAAGAGGGTAGTTGTAATAGTGCAAGTTCATATTTGGGCAACAAAATGCATTACACTGTTCGAAATCTTCGTATTAATGGACAAAAAATACGACGCATTCTCATTAATAATGGTTTTCTGTCAATATAGTTATAAATTCACTTTCTTTATCACTGAAATTCACTATAATTCACGTTTGGGCTTCAAAACCAGAGTCAAATAGTTTGAGGCACGGATGAAACTGTGTTTGATTTACTGCGTTTTTAGCATTTTACTTACAATGCGTTCCGAATAAAAGTATTTATCACCTTTTATTTATGCTGAAGGTTTTATGAGTGTGTTTCAATTTCCAAGTTTTTATTTGAAAGCATCGGTGGATATGTCTTTTGATACATGCGTGAAGCATGTGGACATTTTATTCACGACGAATTTCGTATTAAAGTCTTCATTAATGCTGATCTTTTTTACAATTAACTTATTAACGAGAAAGAAAACCAGCATTACATCGCTCTCGGGTATCTCATTTAATATCTTATTGCTATTAGTATTAAATTTTACAACTCTCTGACTTAAATTATGAATTTGCAAACCTTCAAAATGAACAAATATTCCAGTAACGGGCTTGAACAAATACTCTAAAAATCAGCTACAGTTACACAGGCATACTAGCATACACAATTATTAGACGTGTTATGTGTTGGAGGCTATGGTTCAATATATTCCAAACAAACATAGTCCCGTGGGCAAAATTCATAAACTGTTAGTATAAGGTTACATCAAATAAATGCAACTGCGAAGATCTATTCCTATACACACATATTGACTATGAAAATAAATGAAAGGTAAGTTAAAACATATGCATACCTGTCAAATTTATCCTAGAGTTATTAGTTGGCCTTGTAAGAACAGTATCGAATATATTTCAATGTTAATATCTTACAAGTGTGATAATTTAAAGGGAATACATTAAAAAGCATACGTTCGTGAATTATTGTATCGTTCTTAAAAAAGATGTGTACCGTTCTAAGAAACTCGCGCCATGTTCATGGTGTGTCATCACTGGATTGGTGATTCCAAAAACTGAATTGGAATTATGGTGCACAGCAGATCATATTTTAATGTCTTCATCTTACACGAATTAATAAGTAGACCTGTCATAGTAAATAACATCTAGTTTCAGGTTTGTCGAACGAATTACATTAAATGAAACATCATTTATGCATAGCTAACGCGTTATTCTGGTATAGCATTATGTGTCATTAAGATATGTTTTCTGGTAAAACGATACTCATATTGTGCATCGGTCTTTTTATTGCTATTAAATTACCGTAAGTTTGAAACCGGATGTCGAACACATGGTGCATTCATATCATACACTAACTTTGCACTTTTTTCTTTTTTTAATAATTCAAAGAAGTATGAAATTCCAGTACTGACTAAAACAGTTGATAAAAATCGTCGTTGTGTTATTATTCTAATCGGTATCTAACTTGACATGTGAAATCAGAGACGAAGACGCTATAGGCGCCTTGGTGTAACGCCTGGATGTCGCAGTGATTAATAAGTAAACATTTAGAGCTTTCGTTAATAATCATCATCGTATGTCTTTGTGGATTATGACAGAAAAGAATAAAATGAAAATTGGAAGGGAATTTGTTCAACGTATTCGGCCTATTAAACGATATTTTTATTTTAGTCTTTGGGGTCCAAAATGACCACAATAAAGAACACATTTTTAAAATTACCCTATGTAAAGTCATATTTATGAAGTGTTAAGCATTAAAATAATTGAACTATTTTTAGATTATGATTTGTAAAACGAATTTGATTGATTGATTCCATTTGCTGATTTTCTATTACTTAATGACTCATCTCGCCACCATTCGATTCATTCTTCTATCACTAGAATTAGCATGTTTGGTGGTATATCATGAATCAAAACGTAAAATCAAACATGCCAGTGTCGACAGCGAATCGAACTTACATATTCTTTCATTTTATCTGTTCTGCATCTGTTGTTGACTTTGTTTTGACGAAGCGGCTGCAGTATGGCGAATACCATAGGGTCATGACACGGCTACGATTTGACGACGTGTGTGTAGTAGTATACTTCCCTCACATTCCACTGCATATATTGGATGAATTGGTCGACAATTTCGGCCACACATGTTTCATGCAGGACTCAAACTGTAGAAACGCTCTGGAGTTAAGGCTTGGCCTGAAATTAAGCATCAAGATTCGATACCTTGCTTCAAGTGACACGTACCCGACGCATGAGTTGCACTTTTGGTATGCAAGAAACACCATGTTATGATTCATTTCACTTTCATGGACAAATTTACAAATGCGGTTTTTATTTCCCAACCGCACTAGAAGAGTGTGGTAATAGACCGGACGGAATGTTCAATACAGTCTCGCCTTGTTCGAAGCGTTCTTGCTTTTATGTGGCCAGTCTTTCTTATAACCGATAAAATAGTTAATCACTCTACATTTTGCTTTTCCAAGTCGTCACTCTACACGAGTGTAAAATAATCTTGAATCTCTTGGGCGTATTTTAAGGCGTGTGCAGATTAACCAAACGAATAGACTGTACGAGAAAAGTGTAATTTAAAAAGAGCTTTTCACAGATTTTGCCATGGATTGAACTTTTCCATTAAATGCTTAGCATTGATAAATGTAAACATTTGACATGAATAGCTCCAGTAAAAAACAAATATATAGTTATAGAAAGAACAAAGTTATCCACAACTGGGCTCAAACCTCTGACTATGGAGTAAAAGCCTGGCACTTATACCACTCGGCCATCCGTTCCTACTAGTGTCACAAAATATAACGGTAACAACAGAACTCTCAACATTATTCAATCGTTTCGCGTTTGTAATGCTTTATAATTTTCAGGTTTTTAAATAATCATAATCTGTTTGAAATGGATATTTTAGATCATGGTAAATGTTCAGTATTACTGTCCCCTCCCAAATACTATAACTACAACGAAAATTTCCGAATCTGAAACTTTTTTTCACTTTTGATAATTAACCAAAACGTGAACAGGTCACGATAAGGTTTACTTCACATTCTGGAATCTTGCAATTTAAATATTATGTTAAAGTAAAAAATATATAATTGATTTTTTTGCTTTTGTTTTAACAGTATAATACTTGATGCATTATTTCGACATGCAGTACTTTGTTAGAGGCTGATTGAATGTTTCGATAACTCCAAATCAACTTCTGATATAGGGGGAAAAGAAACCATTTTGTGATCAGTAACTTTCAAACAATAAAAGAGGCCAATATCAACCGTCTAGAAACGACGCAGTCGTTGATGGAACCATAGAATGTAAGAAAAGGTAATCAAAATGCGCAAACAAGTCTTGATAATTGATCATTCTTACAAATGGTCTTATCTTTTAATGCTCACTGTGAAATTGAAGAAGTAAGGGTAAACGAAGATACATCAATAACTTCACGTTACATAATGCTTCTATATGAAGTGTTTCTCCGATGCGCCAAATAATTGTCAAGAGTAGGCGTTGAATGAGTCAATTAAAATTATCGTCCACAAACCGCTGCGAACAGCAAATATCAACAGACGGCTAATAACGTGTTATCCATTTCACATAACCATACCCAACGATCTGGAATAATCTTTAAAAACTATCAAATATAATGTAAAAGCTAAAAAGGAGTGTATTTAAGTTTTTTCCAATCCACCTTAACTTAATTTTTTCGAGAATTTGTCATTTTGTGAAGTTGTATTTCCCGTACTAGCCTTTTGTTGCATTTGATGTCTTGCTATGTACTTTCAAATGGTTGATTTGCCATCGACTAACTTATGTCAAATTTCAGACGTATTGTATATGCTTCACTGTAGTTTTTGCTTATGAAAATTTTGGCTATTAAAATTAAAGTTTTAAGCAATAGCATACTGTCAACGCTGCCACATAGATATGTAAGACCATTTACAATATGAACAATGTGGCAATACATTTCAACAGATTATGATGAAATAGATAAACACAGCGATAGACGTTACGAGTTTCGATTTGCAATTACAAGACACAACACACAAGTTCTAATTACACTATACATATGCAAGAGTATATTACATCGGTGACGTCGTTTCTTGACATTTTGTATTTAGTTTAACAAAAGATATGTTAACCGTATTCCAGATATATAGACTGTGATAGAAATTTCGAACGTTTAGCAGTTATATATCAGTCGTGAGTGTTATTTTAGAACTTTTCAGTTGAACTCCTTATAGGAATATTTAAGAAATATATACGTAGCTGTGACGACACTAGACATTTGTGTTTACGCCATTATTATAATTAGCTATTCAAAGAAAAGAAAAAGTTATGTTCCATTTATATATATTAATTTAACTGAACATTTTAACGTGGCTTAATTGCTCGAAATTAGTTTGGAAGGCGAATGTTTGAATGTGATCTATTTAAGGTATTATTACGCGATTATTTAGCGGCCTTAATATGAACAGGTTGTCAAAATTTAAAATATGTATATACATTACAATTTTCAATGTATGTGACTTGCTTATTATCTCTAATAGGATATTCAAAACTTAAAGTGTGTCTACATAAGGAATAGGGGATTAGGACTTTCACTATGTTGTCGGACTTCAAAACGTTTTGCCTTTTTGCATTATATCGTAAATGCATTATTGTGGTACCAATAAACCATATTCCGAAAGAGTAACGCCATGAAACTACCCGTGGTATTAGTAATGGCATGTCTATCAATATAGTCTTAGATTCACTTCATTTATCACTGAAATTCATTTTATTAAAAACTAGAAATAGACGTTTGGGCTACAAAACCATAGTTAAAAAATTTGAGGCACGAATGATACTTTGTTTGGTTTACTGGTTACTGCTTTTTTGGCATTTTACTTACAATGCGTTCCGTATAAAAGTCCTTATCCCCTTTTATTTTTGCTGAAGGTTTTATGAGTGTGTTTAAATTTCCAAGTTTATATTTAAAAGCATCGGTGGGTATGTCTTTTGATATATGCGTGAAGCATGTGGACATTTTACTTATGATGAATTTCGTATTGAAGTCTTCAGTACTGCTGAATTTATTGACAAACAACATATTAACGACCAAGAAAAACAAAATTGCATCGCTCTCAGGTATCTCGTTTAATATCTTATTGCTATTAGTATTAAATCTTACAACTCATTGACTTAAATAATGTATTTGCAAAACTGCGAAATGAACAGATATTCCAGTGATTGACTTAAACAAATACTCTAATAATCAACAACAGTTACACAGGCATAATATTATAGACCATTATAAGACATGTTATGTGTTTGAGGCTAAAGTTCAATATTTTCTAAACAAACAGCCTCGTGAGCAAATTCCATAAGCTGTTGATATTAGGCTATATCCGATAGAAGCAACTGCTAAGATCTATTCTTATACACACATATTGACTACGAAAATAAATGAAAGGTAAATTAAAACATATGCATGCCTATCAAATTTATCCTATAGTTATTATTTGGCCTTGTAAGAACAACGTGTACTTGAAAAATAATTTGTGTCCTTATATTATATAATACTCTTATTAATATATATATAAGGACCAAAAAATTTTTTTTCAAGTACCTGTGGTAAGAACAGTATCGAATATATTTCAATGTAAATATCTTACAAACGTGATAATTTAAAGCGACTACAATTAAAAATCGTACGTTCGTAAATTATTGTATCGTTCTTGAAAAAAAGATGTGTGTACCGTTCTAAGAAACTCGCTTTTTCATGGTGTGTCATCACTGTATTGGTGATTCCAGAAACTGAATTGGAATTATGGTGCACAGCAGATCATATTATAATGTCTTCATCTTACACGAATTAATAAGTAGACCCTTAATAGTGAATAGCATCTGGTTTCAGATTTGTCGGACGAATTACATTAAATGAAACATCTTTTATTCATAGCTAACGCGTTATTCTGGTATGGGCAGTTATAGCATTATGCGTCATTCAGCTGTTTTCTGGTAAAACGATGCTCATATTATTATCTTTTTATTGCTTTTAAATTACCGTAAGCTTGGAACCGGACGTCGAACACATGGTGCATTAATATCATACAATAACTATGCACTTTTTTCTTTTCTTTTTTTTAATAATTCAAAGAAGCATGAAATTCCAGTAATGACTGAAAATGTTGATAAAAAATCGTCGTTGTGTTATTATTCTAATCGGTATCTAACCTGACACGTGATATCAGAGACCAAAACGATATAGGCGCCTTGTTGCAACGCCTGGATGTCGCGGTGTTTAATAAGTAAACTTTGGTTAATAATCATCACTGTAAGTTTTTGTGGATTATGACAGAAAAGAATAGTATCAAATTTTCATAAAATGAACATTGGAAGGGAAATTTTCAACGTATTCGTCATATTAACAGATATTTTTGTCCCCTACCGGTTTTACCGGAGGGGCCTATGGTTTGCGCTCTGTGCGTCTGTGAGTCTGTGAGTTTGTCACACTTTTCTGGATCCTGCGATAACTTTAAAAGTTCTTCATATTTTTTCATGAAACTTAAAACATGGATAGATGGCAATATGGACATTATGCACGTCATTTCATTTTGTTCCTTCGTCAAAAATTATGGTTGCTATGACAACAAATAGACTAGAAATACTGCTGCAAATGGTGGTTTTCTGGATCCTGCGATAACTTTAAAAGTTCTTAATATGTTTTTATGAAACTTGCAACATGGATAGATGGCAATATGGACATTACGCACGTCATTTTATTTCATTTTGTTCCTACGTCAAAAACTGTGGTTGCTATGGTAACCAAAAAAAACTAATTTCTGAAAATGGTGGAATTTCTGACAATGGTGGAGCCGGTAGGGGACCATATTGCTTGACAGTAGCCTTGTTATGTTAGTCTTTGGGGTACAATAAGACCACAGTAAAGAATACATTTTTAAAATTCGCCTATGTAAAGTCATATTGAATTTTGTTACGCATTAAAATCACGGAACTATTTTAAGATAATCATTTGTAAAACGAATTTGATTGATTGTTTCCATTTGCTGTTTTCTATTACTTAATGACTCTCACTAATCTCGCCACTAACGACGCTGTGCTTAAATGCGGAGAAAAGAGTAACTTCTTCCTTTACTGGTTATCGTTGGTAATACGATCCATTCTTCTATTACTAGTATTAGCATTTTTGGTGGTATATCATGAATCGAAACGTAAAATTAAAGATGTCAGTGTCGACAGCAAATGGAACTTACATATTCTTTCATGTTATCTATTCTGAATCTGTGGTTGACTTTGTTTTGACAAAGCGGCTACAGTATGGCGAATACCATAGGGTCATGGAACGGCTACGATTTGACGATGTTAGTTGTGGTAGTATGCTTCCGTCACATTCCACTGCATATGTTGGATAAATTGGTCGACAAAGTTGGCTACACATGTTTCATGAAGGACTCAAACTGTAGCAACGCTCTGACGTTAAGGCTTGGCCTGAAATTAAGCATCAAGATCCTATACCTTGCTTCAAGTGACACGTATCCAACGCATGAGTAGCACTTTTGGGATGCAAGAACAGCTTTGTTATTATTCATTTAATTTTCATGGACAAAAGTAATATGCGATTATTATTTCCCAACCGCACTCGAAGAGCGGGGTCATAGAGCTGACGGAATGTTCAATAGAGCCTCTCCTTGTTTGAAGCGTTGATGCTTTTATGTGGCCAGTCTTCTAATAAACTATATTATGGTTAATCACTCTACCATTTGCTTTTCCAAGTCGTCACTCTACACGAGTGTTAAATAATCTTGAATCTCTTGGGCGAATTTTAAGTTGTGTGCAGTTTTAACAAACGAATATAGTAATGTACGAGAAAAGAGTAATTTAAAGGAAGCTTTTAACAGATTTTGCCATGGATTGAAATTTTTCATTAAATGCTTTACATTGATAAGTGTTAACATTGAAAATGAATAGCTCCAGTAAAAAAAATATATAGTTAAAGAGAGAACAAAGTTATCCACAACTGGGCTCAAACCTCTGACTAAGGAGTAACAGCCTGGCACTAATACCACTCGGCCATCCGTTCCTCGTAGTGTCACAAAATACAACAATAAGTACATAACTCTCAACATTATTCAATCGTTTCGCTTTTGTAACGCTTTATTATGTTCAGGTTTTTAGATAATCATAATCTGTATAAAATGGATATTTTAGAGCATGGTAAATGTTCAGTATTACTGTCCCCTCCCAAATACTATAACTACAACGAAACTTTCCAAATCTGAAACTTTTTTTTTCACTTTTGTTAATTTACCAAAACGTGAACAGGTCACGATAAGGTTTACTTCACATTCTGGAATCTTGCAATTAAAATATTGTGTTATAAACAAAATATATAATTGATTTGTTGCTTTTGTTTCAACAGTATATTACTTGATGTATTTGAAATGCAGTACTTTGTTAGAGGGCTGATTGAATGTTTCGATAACTCAAAAACAAATTCTGATATAGGAGGACAAGAAACCATTTTGTGATCAGTTAATTTCGGACAATAAAAGAGGCCAATACCAACCGTCTAGAAACGACGCAGTCGTTGATGGAACCATAGAATGTACGATAAGGTAATCAGAATGCGCAATCAAGTATTGATAATTGATCATTGTTACAAATGGTCATATCTTTTAATGCTACCTGTGAAATTGAAGAAGTAAGGGTAAACGAAGATACATCAATAACTTCCCGTTACATAGGGCTTCTATATGAAGTGTGTCTCCGATGCGCAAAATAATTGACAATAGTAGGCGTTGAATGTGACAATTAAAATTATCGTCTACAAACCACTGCGGAAAGCAAATAACAACAAAAGGCTTATAACGTATTATCCATATCACATAACCATGCGCTATGAGCTGGAAAAATCGTTAAAAACTATCAAACATAATTCAAGAGCTAATAAGGATTGTATTTAAGTTTTCCCTTCTACCTTAACTTTATTTGTTCGAGCATTTGTCATTTGTCAGCTTGAATTTCCTGTACTAGTCCTCTGTTGCATTTCAATTCTTGATATGTACTTTCAAATGGTTGATCTGCCTTTGACCATCTTGTGTCAAATTGCAAACGTCTCGTATATGCTTCACGGTAGTATTTGCTTATGAAAATTAGGGTTATTTAAATTAAAGTTTTAAGCAATAGCATATTGTCAACGCTGCCACATAGATATGTAAGACCATTTTCAATATTGCCAATGTCAAGGTGCCTGTACCACCTGACTTTTTCGGCTATGTGTGGGACAATCGGATGTCAACAAAACATCGCTTTAGGTAACGTTTTTGATAATTTCTTCATTAATTCAAAACCATTTTCAAACAAACAAAGACGAGAGTCCGGTCATTGTCTAAATTCACAACTGTGTTAAGTTTGCGCAAAATTAATTTAGTATTTTTTCCCAAAAGTGCAACCGCGCGTTTGAAAAGACACGAATTGAAATGCTATGTGTGGTATATTTTTTATTCAATCAACAAAAACGTTCATTATAATATTGTCGAAGGTTTAAAAAATAGGGCGGACATTGTTATTCTTCATAAAGAAGCTACATACATTGTATGTTTGCACAAATACTTATGATTCGGAGTGTGTGCTTAAAAATGCAATAATGCTATGTGTGGGACACGTTTTTGAAAGGCTATGTGTGGTATACAAACTAAACTAGAGAATCGAAAGATTGGCATAAACATAAATAATATTTTAAGTCTGTCTAAATAACAAAAGTTGGTCAATAAAACATTGTTGGTATTGTTTTGCGTGCTTAAAATATGATAATCACGACGTTCATTTTACTCAAAATTATCATGATTGTCGATGATTTATATTCATATTTTTTACTTGTAGAATGCCATTTGTTTGGGAACAGTGTGGTAGAGAGGTCAACACACAGTCGGGAATCTCCAAACACAAAGCCACCCACGCACGGGAAGGAAAATATTTCTGTTGTGGCAAACCTTTTCTTGTGAGTTTCTATAAAATTGAATGTTACAAAATGTAAATTTTCAGTGAATTGTTACTTCCAACTAAGGCACTTGTTTAATACACAAAATCGTAAGGATTGTTTGTGCAAGGTGTCATGTGAATATAATTGTAACAAAATTACAAAAAGTGTTATTGAACTTATGGTTGAGTGCTTTTTATCAGGAATGTGTAAACATATTAGACCGTAACGAGAGTTATTAAATAAGGATAAAGAGATAATACAGCATTATTTAAACAAATAGACAAAAGGATAAATAACTTATTTTTCTGTAAAATCATGTATTCGTATCTAAATCTTATTGAGCTATCTTATATATCACACATGACAATTATTTATTTATTTTTTTAAGTTTTACAGTTTATTTCATGTGTATTTTGTTCCTTTCAGGGAGATTAAAGTATTTTTGGAAGCACCTTCAAGAGACGTACTGATATCTTGATCAATGAAAAGTTGTCATATATAGTTAATGTTCAAAAGTTTAAAAGACTGTTTGATTTGTTAACAGATGGTGCAAGTATTGCAGTGAAAGAAAACAATCAAAGTACACATTAAATACACATTTGACAATTCAACAAATTGAACAACATGTATTGTTTATTACTTGGTGCGGTGGTAACAAGATCTTGCAGCCCCCATGGCCCCTTTCATGACCGGGTCGAATGAGTATTTTCATTCAACATCTTACGATATTTTCAGTTATTCAGATTTCATTTGAAATTGAGTTCATGAAGTATTAATACAATTAAATATGTTTGTTGGTATAATAAACCCCAAAAGCCAAGACTTTTTTGCGATGATCATTTGTTACGTGTTAATTAAATCATTTATATGTTTGTATAGCAAGATTTGTTACTTTGTGAATACTGATGTACTTCTTTATGTACTTGGTGCTTTAATTTCTCTTGTAACATGTGCATGCTGGTTATAAAGCAATGTTATTATTAATGAAGTGTTTATTTTGATCTATTTAAGATATTCATATGGAGATGATATTGGAAACTAAATGAACTTAATAGACCACAAACAATCATCATTGAATTTATATTGTTATTTGTTATGAAACAATTGTTTTATTAACATATATACTCAGATTTTATATTCATCTAATCAATTTCATTAATAACATAGATACAAAACACATTAATATACACAAATATCAATACATACACTTTGTTTTGATTATGCCAAAATACATATTAAATGGTATGTTTGCATAGTAAGTTGAAATAGCTTTCCGTAAACATCACAGAATAAAGCTGGGTCCGTCTCTGTCACTGTGGTTTTGATAATTAACTTGCCGCAAAACACCTTCCGTGTGGTTTGATGGTGTTCATCTAATTCTAACACAGCTTCGCGCCTTAAAGCGTTACAAATCCATCGACTAATCCTTGTCAAGTCTGAAAAACAACAGAAGTAAAACCCATTTTAAAGCAAGTGCTTTTACTTTCTTTGTCATTCATTTATAAAAAAGGACCGACTTAAATAATAAGGCAGAAATATCAATCATGATATTTATTTTAAGACAATAAGTCAAAAAAAAGAAAATATTATAGTTCAACATAACGTGTTTGTTAAAAAAGACCATTGGTTGGATAACAATTACGCAGTGTATTTTATTTAAAATTTATGTTCAATTAAACATAAATTGTTTAAACATTACACAATTACTTCAGTATTCCATCAAGTAACATTTGGTTAATTTGATATATTTTCAGTACAGACTGAAGTATATGTTTTAGATTCTTACAAAACTGTGTTCAGATTAAATGCAGAACTGACGGGAAAATTCTTGCATACCACACATAGTATTTCAAAATTGTGTCCCACACATAGCATTATTGCATTTTTATACACAGACTCCGAATAGATGTATATGCGCAAACATACAATATGTGTAGCTTCTCAATGAAGAATTACAATGTCCACCCTATTTTTTAAACCTTCAACAATATTATAATGAACGTTTTTGTTGATTGAATAACAAATATACCACACATAGCATTTCACTTTGTGTGTTTTCAAACACGCGGTTGCACTTTTTGGAAAAAAGACTTAATTAATTTTGCGCAAACTTAACACAGTTGTGTATTTTGACAATGACCGGGCTTTCGTCTTTGTTTTTGTTTTTTTAATGGTTTTGAATTAATGAAGAAATTATCAGAAACGTACCCGAAGCGATGGTTTGTTGACATCAGATTGTCCCACACATAGACGAAAAAGTCACGTGGTACAGGCACCTTGAATGTGGCAATACATTTCAACAGATTATATTGAAATAGAAAAACAGCGATAGACGTTACGAGTTTTGATTTGCAATTATAAGACACAAGTTCTAATGACACTATACATATGCACGAGAATATTACATCGTTGACTTCGTTTCTTTAAATTTGTATTTAGTTTAAAAAAGACATGTTAACCGTATTCCAGAAATTAAGACTTTGATGTACATTTCCAACGTTTACAAGTTATATATCAGTCGTTAGTGTTATTTAAGAACTTTTCAGTTGAACTCCTATCAGGAATATTTTAGAAATATATACGTAGTTGTAACGGCATTAGACATGTGTGTATACGCCATTATTATAATAAGCTATTCAAAGAAAATAAAAAGTTTAGTTCCATTAATATACAAAACTTTAACTGAACATATTAACGCGGCTTAATTGGTCGAAATTAGATTGTAAGGTGTATGTTTGAATGTGATCTATATAAGGTATTATTACGTGAATATTGAGCGGGCTTAATATGAACATGTTGTCAAATCTTAAAATATGCATATACGTTATAATTCTCAATGTATGTGACTTGCTTATTATCTCTAATAGGATATTCAAACTTAATGTGTGTCTACATAAGGGATTGGGGATTAGGACTTGCACTATATTGTCGGACTTCAAAACGGTTTGCATTTTTGCATTATTTTGTAAATGCATGGTGGTACCAATAAACCATATTCCGAAAGAGTGCCGTCATGAAAGGACCCGTGGTATGAATAATGGTATGTCTGTCAATATAGTTATAGATTCACTTCATTTATCACTGAAATTCACTTTATTGAAACCTAGAAATAGACGTTTGGACTACAAAACCATAGTACAATTATTTGAGGCACGTATGATACTGTGCTTGGTTAACTGCGTTTATGGCATTTTACTTACAACGCGTTCCGTATAAAAGTCCTTATACCTTTGTATTTATGCTGAAGGTTTTATGAGTGTGTTTCAATTTCCAAGTTTATATGTGAAAGTATTGGTGGGTATGTCTTTTGATATAAGCGTGAAGCATGTGGACATTTTACTTACGAGGAATTTCGTATTGAAGTCTTCAGTACTGCTGAATTTATTGACAAACAACATTTTAACGAGAAAGAAAAACAACAATGCATCGCTCTCAGGTATCTCATTTAATATCTTATTGCTATAAGTATTAAATCTTACAACTCTGTGACTTAAAGTGATATTATGGGCATCTAACAGTTTATTGGTGTCTATCGCAACCGTTGTTTATTTTTGGTGTTTTCACTTCATATACACTTATATTTGTTAATGCAGCATGAACATACTAAAACAATAACCCGGAAAGAGAAAAAATGCATATACGATGTGAACCTAAATTTAGTTTTAGTGCAGATTCGTTCATACGACACAAAGACACAATTTTGTTTTAAGGATCATGTTGCCTTACGGGACTGGGTGGGTCACGTAAGAAATCGAATATAAAATATATTTTTAGAAACTACAGGTAACAAGATGAGTTGCAGATAATTGGTCAGTAACAACATTTAACCATCTCTTTAGACCTGTTAATTCTTTTCAGCTCAATTCAACAGTGAAAAATGCCCATAATATCACTTTAAATTATGAATTTGCAAAACTGCGAAATGAACAGATATTCAAGTGATTGACTTGAACAAATACTCTCATTATCAGCAACAGTTACCCAGGCATAATATTATAGACCATTATTAGACATGTTATGTGTTTGAGGCTAAAGTTCAATATTTTCTAAACAAACAGCCTTGTGAGCAAATTCCATAAGCTGTTGGTATTAGGCTATATCCGATAGAAGCAACTGCTAAGATCTATTCTTATACACACATATTGACTACGAAAATAAATGAAAGGTAAATTAAAACATATGCATACCTATCAAATTTATCCTAGAGTTGTTATCTGCGTTGTAAGAACCAAAGGTACTTGAAAAAAAATTTGGTCCTTATATTATATAATACTCTTAATAATATATATATAAGGACCAACAATATTTTTTCAAGTACCTGTGGTAAGAACAGTATCGAATATATCGAATATATGTCAATGTTAATATCATACAAGTGTGATAATTTAAAGGGAATAAAATGAAAAGGCATACTTTCGTGTATTATTGTATCGTTCTTAAAACGATCTGTGTACCGTTCTAAGAAACTCGCTGCATGTTCATGTTATGTCATCACTGGATTGTGATTCCATAAACTGAATCGATTGGAATTATGGTGCACAGCAGATCAAATTATAATGTCTTCATCTTACACGAATTACTAAGTAGACCTGTCATAGTGAATAATATCTGGTTTCAGGTTTGTCGAATAAATTAGATTAAATGAAACATCTTTTATTCATAGATGACAAGTTTTTCTGGTATGGGCGGTTATAGCATTATGCGTCATTAAGATATGTTTTCTGGTAAAACGATGCTCATATTGTGCATCGGCCTTTTTATTGCTATTAAATTACCGTGAGCTTGTAACCGGACGTCGAACACATGGTGCCTTCATATCATACAACTACTATGCACTTTTTTCTTTTTTTAATAATTCAAAGAAGTATGAAATTCCAGTACTGACTGAAACAGTTGATACAAATCGTCTATGTGTGTGTTATTATTCTAATCGGTATCTAACTTGACACGTGAAATCAGAGACCAAAACGCTTTAGGCGCCTTGGTGCAACGCCTGGATGTCGCGGTGATTAATAAGTAAACAGTTAGAGCTTTGGTTAATAATCATCACCGTATGTTTTTGTGGAGTATGACAGAAAAGAATAGTATCAAATTTTCTTAAAATGAACATTGGAAGGGAAATTTTTCAACGTATTCGTCATATTAAAAGATATTTTTATTTTAGTCTTTGGGGTACAAAATAAATGACCATATTACAGAACACATGTTTTTAATTCGCCTTTGTAAAGTCATATTTATGAAGTGTTAAGCATACAAATCATTGAGCTATTTAAAGATTATAATCTGTAAAACGAATTTTTATTGAATGTTTCCATTTGCTGTTTTTCTACTACAAAATGACTCTCATCTCGCCATTTCTACGCCGCTGCGCTTGAGTAAACTTCTTCATTTACAGGTTATCGTTGGCAATTCGATCCATTCTTCTATTGCTAGTATAAGCATGTTGTATATCTTGAATCGAAACGTAAAATTAAAGATGTCAGTGTCGACAGCAAATGGAACTTACATATTGTTTCATATGATATATTCTGCATCTGTTGTTGTCTTTATTTTGACAAAGCGGCTGCAGTATGGCGAATACCATAGGGTCATGGAACGGCTACAATTTGACGATGTGTGTGTAGTAGTATACTTCCCTCACATTCCACTGCATATGTTGGATAAATTGTTCGACAATTTTGGCTACACATGTTTCCTGCAGGACTGTAGCAACGCTCTGACATTAAGGCTTGGCCTGAAATTAAGCATTAAGACTTGATACCTTGCTTCAAGTGACACGTACCCGACGCATGAGTTTCACTTTAGGAATGCACGAAACACCATTTGATCATTCATGTACCTTTCATGGACAAATTTAAAAATGCGGTTATTATTTCCCAACCGCACTACAAGAGCGGGGTTATAGAGCTGACGGAATGTTCAATATCGTAACTCCTTGATTGAAGCGTTATTGCTTTTACGTGGCCAGTCTTTTCTTAAAAACGATAGTATGGTTAATCATTCTACCATTTGCTTATCCAACTCGTCACTCTACACACGTCTTATATTGTAGCGTTATACTGATTGTGTAGATCTATGAGTGTTACAGTTAAATCGTGTTCACAACGGCTAAGTAAATTATAAGGTATCGGATTAGATTGTTGATAAAATGACTTAAAACAATGAACGTTTCAAACGGCTTATTTTTTCGTTATTTCCGTTTCTCTTTTGTTCAAAAATTATATAATTAAAGACAATATTACATGTATGCAGGCACCCACTGGCTAACAAATTCTGCGTACTATTTACACTGATACTTTTTTTAACAGATACAGATTGTTTCCAATATAGCGATATTAAAAATCTTCAATATATTCGACTGGTCAAAGACAGATCAATTCACACGTGCATTAATATAGTACATGCATATTACGTTTGAATAGTTACTTTTTATGCTAGACTGTTAGTAAAACTCTTAAGTATAAAGATATGAACCATTTAAAAAGTATAACATTCAAAACCACGCACTCGAAAGAATTTAAGTTGTTTCTGTTTTAAAATGGCGTGGAAATAGTTCCAATAGAAAAAACTGAGAGAAACTGACTCGGGGCAAAATCGGCTCCTTATATACACTGAGATGGGATCGACCTAAAAGATGGGACGAAAAGTGGTCGAAAAATGGTCGAAAGATGGTCATTGACCAAATATTGGCCAATGACCAAGAATACATGGGCAAAAAGTGGTCAGTGACGAAATAACTGGTCAATGACTTAACTTCATTCGAACGTCAACTAAACAACTGACTGCGTAAAACAAACAAATGGCAGCCATCTTGGATTTTAAATAAAAAGTATGACAATTTATAAGAGCGGTGCATAATACCATGAAATAATGTTGGCGTTTTCTATTCATTGCCGATAACGTTGACTTAAAACAATTCAACCGTTTCGATCAGGAAGTAAGGTGACTGACGGCTGACAGAAATGTGATTTCAAGCAAAGGAGTTTTACGATTGCAAAAGGGATAATGGCATCTTATGCAAAAGGAGCAAACATATAAACAGACTAAGCAGGAATTTATTATATACAATGGATATTACTCATCACAAATGTGAGTAAGAAGTTGAACAAATTCTTTAAGGATCAGTGCAATCAAATTTCGCGAGTCGTAATGTTTACTTGCAATGAAAAGTCGCAAGAAAACACACGCCCAGGATAAAATACATATGAAGTATAAATATGTGCTTATAAAATTCTAAAATTTGATGAGCATAGTTTATACAAAAACAACGCTGGGCATGACCACTCCCAGTGGGTGCCTGTTCCAAACAACAACAGCAACAACATTACTTACACAAGGTAAGGTTACATAAAAAATCATCTTAATTAAACAAGGTCGGGGTACTTCAATATAATCTTGAATCTCTTGGGTGTATCTCTAGTCGTGGCCAGTTTTCCCAAACGAATATACTGTACGAGAAAATGTAATTTAAATGTTACTGTTCACAGATTTTGCCATGCATCAAAAGTTTTCACTTAATGCTTAACATTGATAAATGTAAACATTGGAACTAATTAGCTCCAGTAAAATAACAAATATAAAGTTAAAGAAAGAACAAAGTTATCCACAATTGAACTCAAATCACTGACTATGGAGTTAAAGTCTGGTACTTATACCATTCGGCCATCCGTTTCTCGTAGTGTCACAAAATATAACGATAACAACAGAACTCTCAACATTCTTCAATCGTTTCACGTTTGTAACACTTGATAATTTTCAGGTTTTTAAATAATCATAATCTGTTTGAAATGGATATTTTAGAGCATGGCAAATGTTCAGTATTACTGTCCCCTCCCAAATATTATAACTACAACGAAAATTTCCGAATCTGAAACTTTTTTCACTTTTGTTAATTTACCACAACGTAAACGTGAACATGTCTCTTTAAAGTTAATTTCACATGGAATCTTGCAATTTTTAAATATTATGTTATAGTGAAAAATATATAATTGGTTGAAGCAATATTTATTTAGCTATTCATAAACAGCATGTAAGAAATATAATACAATATAAACATGTTAGCTTGACATAAAGACTGCAAAGTGTAAATTGACAGAATTGAGAAAAAAAACTCGAAGCTTATGCTTAGTATCTCTTCTGTCATTTGGAGGTGCTGCTGATAAGGTGTAAACAATTGAGCATATAAGTACAATATACATACTGTCGAAACAATGAATAGCGAATAATATAAGTACATGTAAGTATACAGTATCTGAATGAAAAAAATGATAAAGTAAAGAATACTAAAACGTAACAAGATGATTTAGATAGCGAAAGAAAGATATTACGTTTGTAAACATCAGCATGATTAATTTTTAATAAGGAATGAGATAAAAGTGACGAAGTTATCGCAACTTGAGAAAGTTACGATAATTAAAGAAACAGTTGCGGGGCGGGGTATTGTAAGCAGAATCACGTCTGTTCGTGAGATGAGGTTATGTTAAAATCTATGACTATCTCGGATGAAAGACTGAACATGTTTGAATATAAGTGAATTTTCTTCGAATGATTCGTCTTTGGCACCGAAGAGAAGTAAAGTTATGGGTTGAAAACTGGACATATTGTCAAATAGGATTGCTCCTTTTTCATTATAAAGTTGGCGTGTGAAGAAAAAGTGATATGTGTCTTCAATCTCTCCGCATTGACGATATGGACTTCCCGATATGTATTTCGAGTACAAATGTTCGTTAAATTGCTGCAATGCATTCGCATACGTGCGTGAAGAGCATTCAGCGTCCGCTCGCCATCGTAGTTATGCATGAGGATTTTTTGTTTGTCTTTGTTTAGTTTTGCTTTGAAGGTAGAGAGATAATGAGCAGATCTAACAGATTCAGGAAGGGCGTTCCATAGTTTTACCGTTAATGGTAAGAACTATCGTGAACAAAGGTGTGATTAAAATTGAATGCTGCGTATATTATCTGAATTACGGAGTGGATATCCCGTTGGTTCACCCATGCTAGAGGGGATAAGTTCAGACAAATATGGGGCTGATAGAGAATTATACATCTTGTAAAACAGGGTCAGTTTATATTTAGTTTTCCTATGTTTGAAAGGTTCAAGAGCCTTTCATTATATAAATGCTGCAGTGATTATAGACGCATCCCCCACTAATTATTCTTGCTGCTTCCTTTTGAATCTTTTCAAGTTCAAGTTCATTCTGTGCGATTATATTTAGACTGTATCGGCGTATTCAAGAATGGGTCTAATAAATGTCGTTTATAAAGTTAGAAGGGACTTTCTATCGAGGGTAAACTTAAAAGATCTCAAAAGATTTATGCTCTGTCATGCTTTGTTCTTAATGGTTTCAACGTGGTCATGCCAGGAGCATGAGCTAGAAAAGTCCAAGCCTAAATGTTTATGAGACGAAACCTCATTTATTGTGCAGTCGTTGAGGAAAAGAGAGGCTGATGGATCGGGCGCTTGATTTTTCTTAGAAGAAAAAATATATAATTGATTTGTTACTTTTGTTTGAACAGTATAATACTTATTTTGAAATGATAATACAGTACTTTGTTAGAGGCTGATTGAATGTTTCGATAACTCCAAAACAAATTATGATATAGGTGGACAAAAAACCATTTTGTGATCAGTAACTTTCGGACAATAAAAGAGGCCTATATCAACCATCTAGAAACGACCCAATCTTTGATGGAACCATATAATGTAAGATAAGGTAATCAGAATGCGCAAACAAGTATTGATAATTGATCATTCTTACAAATGGTCTTATCTTTAAATGCTACCTGTGTAATTGAAGAAGTACTGGTAAACGAAGATACATCGATAACTTCCCGTTACAAAAGGCTTTTAGATGAAGTGTGTCTCCGATACGCAAAATAATTGACAAGAGTAGGCGTTGAATGAGGCAATTTAAATCATCGTCCACAAACCACTACGGAAAGCAAATAACAACGGAAGGCTAACAACGTGTTATCCATTTCTCATAACCATGCGCAACGAGCTGGACAAATCTCCAGCCAATATGGATTTTATTGAAGTTTTTCCAATCCACCTTAGCTTAATGTGTTCGAATATTTTGACATTTTGTCAACTTGTATTTCCTGTACTAGCCCTCTGATGCATTTTATGTCTTGCTATGTACTTTTAAATGGTTGAACTGTCAACGACCATCTAAGCTCAATTTTTTTTCACATTTC
Organism: Dreissena polymorpha; assembly: GCF_020536995.1. Lineage (NCBI taxonomy): Eukaryota > Metazoa > Mollusca > Bivalvia > Myida > Dreissenidae > Dreissena > Dreissena polymorpha. The sequence goes on from NC_068359.1 coordinate 102,590,595, forward strand.
AACACATCTTACATGTTGCAATGTAGTTTTGGCTTTTGAAAAATTGGGCTAGTTAGATTTAAGTTTTAAGCGATATCAATATCATATTGTCAACGATGCCATATTTAAGAATGCTTACAATATGACCAATGTGGCAATACATTTCATCAGATCATATTTAAATAAAAGCACAGCGATATACGTTACAAATTTTGATTTGCAATTACAAGACAAACGTTCCAATTACACTATACATATGCAAGAGAATTTTACATCGGTTACTTCGTTTCTTGCAATATGTATTTTGTTTAAAAAAACATATGTTAAAGGGGCCTTTTCACGTTTTGGTAAATTGACAAAATTTAAAAAAAATGTTTCAGATTCCCGAATTTTCGTTGTAGTTTTGATATTCGTGAGGAAACAGTTATACTTTTATATTTACAATGCTAAAAATATCCATTACATGCATCTTTTGACGATTTAAAAACCTAAAAAGTATAAAGCGCTGTAACGCGAAACCATTCAACATTTTTGTCTGTGATACAACGGGGATTGATTATATAGAGTATAAAAACGTCCCTCATTCTATGAACACGGTTGGTCGAGTGGTCTAAGCGATAGACTTTTACTCCAGGAGTCAGTGGTTCGAGTCCGGTCGAGGGTTACTTTTTTCTTTCTTTAATTTAATTCTTGTTTTTTAACCGGAGCTTTTTAGATCCAATGTTTACCTTTATCAATATAAAGAATTTAATGACAAACTTTTATACATGCCAAAATCTGCGATGGAAATTAAGACTGCGATGGAATTACCTACGTATAGTAGTAATATATCAGTCGTTAGTGTTATTTTAGATCTTTTCCGTTGAACTCCTACCAGGAATATTTTATAAGTATAAACGTAGTTGTTACGGTATTGGACATTTGTGTGTACGCCATTATTATAATAAGCTATTCAACGAAAGAAACAAGCTTAGTTCCATTAATATACAAATTTAACTGGACATGTTAACGTGGTCATTTTCTCGAAATTAGTTTGGAAGATTAAGTTTGAATGTGATCTATTTAAGGTATTTTTGCGCCAATATTTAACTAACTATGAATAGGCTGTCAAATTGTAAAATATGTATGTACGTTATAATTCTTAATGTGTGTGACTTGCTTATTAATTCGAATATGATATTCAAACTCGTATGTGTGTAACTTACAGGGATTGTGGATTAGGACCTGCACTATAATGTCGGACTTCAACATGTTTCGCATTTTTGCATTATTTTGTAAATACATTGTTGTACCAATAAACCCTATTCTGAAAGAGTGCCGTCATGAAAGGACCAGTGGTGAAAACATTTGTGTTGTCTTCTTGGCAACTTCATGTGTCTAAAGTCAGCTTCTAATTTCAAGCTGAAATAGTCCTCAAAAAAATGCAGTACATAAGTATGTCGCTTTATCTTTAAGAAAATAAACTGTGTGGAATTTGGACACTAGCTGAATGCAGTGCCTCTTTGAGTGAAAACTCTACACAAAAAAACTTTCAACAAAAACGCACCCAGACGTTTACTTTCTAACGTTACCTCTTATGAAGGAAAAACATATTGCAGGCACACGTATGATATAGGAAATCAACACTAAGATTTTTGTCGTTGAAAGTCTCTTTAATGGCCTAGTGATAGAGGTATTAATTCAATAGTTACCCAAAGAGCAAGTGTTTGTTTATTTTGTAATATCGATTACATACTCTGGGGTGTGCCATATACGCTTCCGTAAATAACTAATCGTGTCGACTAAAACTGTGATTGCAAGGCATGTTCACAAGAGCATGACGCCAAAAATTATGTTGATTTGTCGACTTAGATCATGTCGACCAATTTTTTTTTCGGGAAAAAACGGAAACATTTACGTCGAGACTTTAACTTAATGTCGTTATGGCGAGTAAAATCAAAAGGGAAAAATACGGAAGCGTATATGGTACACCCAAATAATATGGTAATGCCGGATTAATTTATATCGACTAACTATGAAATAACATGGTATGTCGACATAGTTTTGTAGCTTTCTCCCACTCAATTTTACTCGCCATAACGACATTAAGTTAAAGTCAGCATCAGGGTGTACCATATATATATACGCTTCCATAGAAAAACCTACAAAACTATGACGACATACCATTTCACAGTAAGTCGATATAAACTAATCCGACATGACCATATTACATATTATTGGGGTGTATCATTTACGCTTCCGTACTTTAGCCCGTTACTCAAAAACAGATTACGAAACCAGATCATCACATATTGGAATGTAAATGTCACATTATAACTGTATATCAAGAACTAAAACCTTTTCTTGAAAAATCGTCGTATTTTGATATCGTTGATTATATAAAGCATAGGAACATAATCGCTAAATAACGTGTGTCGTCTCACAAAAAAATCATTTATAGACATGGGAATACACCAGAACATTGTAAGAGATAACGCAAATGTGTATTATGTAATGTAAATGATATCGAGGATGAATACCACTTTGGTCTAAAAATGACCCTTCTATGCTGATGTTAGGAAATCATTCATTAAAAAGTATTATAGATCGTATCCAATAATGTTAAAGTTTTTTGACGTACTTAAAAGATCCAATATAATTTTGTTAAAAAAACTATATATTAACAATTAAAATTGTTTCAAAATACGAGAACAAATGTTGTAAATAATTATACATTTCCACTAAAACAAATTAGGTACAGAATAAGGTAAAAGTGTTGCAAGTATTAAAGTCGGTGTGCACGATTTTGTCAAATGTTTATGATTTTATATAAAATGTGTAAAAGACTTATTATAGATATATTTCAATATAAATTAAAATAAAAGTTTAGAAGAACATGTGTCGAAAAATGCGAAGTAAGCCAGATATTTCATTCTGAAATCGAAAATGTCTGCTCAGTCGAATTCGCTAGAATGTATATGCATGTACGATGTGAATCTAAATTTAGTTTTAGTGCAGATTCGTTCAAACGACACAAAGACACGATTTGTTATATGGATCATTTTAATTTCCTGCAACGAATTCTTTTCATACGACACACAAACAATAACTCCGATCCCAATAAAAAGGCGAATTCTTCGGTTATTGATGGAAAATATGTACGAAATACCTTCGTCACAATCTGCTCGGGGCGCTAATTTGTCTTTGCTGAATTTTAAGAAATTCGTCTTCAATGTATAATTTTTCTTGCCAATTTTGTGTTATTGTAACATATTTTATCAATATATTACAATTTAACACACATAAAAATCGTGCATACCCACTTTTAACAACGTTGCCATTATGACGTCAAGTATGTATTTACCATTTACCTCATCTATGTTTAATTCTCAAGAAACCATGTATAATTCGTGTTCTTGTTCCTTTTTCGTTTTTCGAAATGGTGCATGTTATATACCTTCTTTTTACGCGTGATGTTATTGTATATATATATACATAAATATATATATACATAATGACCATGAGCTGTATATGCTTAAGTCAAAATAAACTGTTCTGTTCTGTCTGTTAATATTATTGAATAAACTGAAATGAATTTAACAGTAATATTTGCACAAAAGCTTGTTTAAAGTGGGTATGCACGATGTTTATATGGATGAAATTGTAATATATTGATAAAAATATGCCGAAATAGATTGCTAGAACGTGATATAGTAATAAATTTATATTTAACATAAGCATGTATGAGAATCAAAATGGTCAATAATACATCTTTAAGAAATCATCCTTTATTTTTATTGAAACTGACTTTTCAGTATACATGTATCGGCATTATTCATAACTTGATTTCAAAGTGTAATGTTTATTTATCCAAATAATTGTTAAATTTCTTCTTATCGTATGGCTTGTAAGTAATTAGTAAATATAAGATGTGCAGTTGCAATATCAGATGAAAATATGTATTCCCTTCATAATTAACCATGTTAACCAGTCCATAACACTATCGTCCGATTTTTACCATTACTTATAAATTGTATAATGCATATATAATGTAGGCTATGAGCTTGTATAAGCTTTACTGCTGAATAAATGTTGTTGTTGTTGTTGGTGGTGGTGGTGGTGGTGGTGTTGTTGTTGTTGTTGTTGAATTGTTTGTATTGAAGATAGTTCAGTTGTTATAAGATTAAAATTGTCTTGTCAAATCATAACATATCGAATTTATAAACAATAGATTTTAGAGAACATAATGTAGTATTGTAATAATTCATTCTTATATAATATTTTATACACTGTGCATTTAATAATCAAATGAGGTTATATTTTCATCTTCAGAAATCATAACTGTTCATATGATATGTGCATTCAAACATGCATGTTTTCATTAGCCCGACAGACCGGTATTTGGGTTATTTCGCCGACGGTGCACCCTTTTTGTTTTTTCAGTGTGAATTGTTTATTATAATTTTTGCTTAAAAAACTAAATGACTAAAACGCGTGTGGGCATTTTTGCTATATGCAATTATGAATTCTTATTTAATATTCTAAATATAATTATGATTTCTTAATTAATTTGAGTGTAACTAAAATAACCAACAAAAGAATGTGCCATATTCTTATACCACTGGGAAAGCACGATAACAAGCCGACCTTCCTAACATTTGTGGGGCGATGTAATGTGAAACAAATGACTTCATACTAGTTTAATGCAATGTCTATAAATGAAGATACATACTAAAATGACTAAAATCCACTCCATATTTATTTTTTAATGGAACACAAGCTTGTACAAGCTTCATTTGCAAGCTCCGTTTGAATATATGCCCAAGGCATATTGTAATCAACGTCGTTTTTCCCTCATGTTCCTGGTAATAACAGTGTTGTGTGCACGCTTGAACTTCCTTCTGTCGGGGTTGTAAACATTCATTGAATTAGAAGCAAATAAATAATTGATATTTTTATAATAAGAACGTGCAGTCGATTATGTTTGCATACATTCACAAAAATATTGAACGACCAATCTAAAAAAGTTTTTTTAATGCTTGGAAGAAATCTACCAAAATTTTATTATTGTATAAATGAATAAAACACTAGGTGCATCTATATGTATACAAATATAACAAGTTTTTGTCCACATTATTCTATGGTGCAATCCGAGCGAAATGTACGTTTCGACTAGATAGAGGTTTGTTAATTATTACAGTATTGCATAATTAAAAGCATGGGATTTAGCAAAGAACACTTGTGTTTCGTTTGGAATTAATTAATTGTTTTATTATAAAGCGTGTTTTGCAGGCTTATGAACATGCAAACAAATAGATTCCGATTTAAAAATTTTGGCCTGGGGCGAAGCCCCAAGGCCATAGTACTGATACAAATTTTTGAGTCTATCCGAATTGGCTGACTGCCAAAAATGAATTTCCCAAAACTCCGATTTTCCACTTAATTCATTCGCAATATGAGTAGTTTTTCGCAGATCTCAATAACCCGCCTTATAAATACAGAACATCACTATATAACATGACAGTGCCATAAAAAGTGCAAAAAAGATTATTCAAGCAAAATTGCTAAGCATTAGCTACGAAATAGTTTTAATGTTTAATTATTCATGCGAGAATAAGTTCCTCACTTGATGGTCTAGGCCGAAAAGATACGATTGTGTTTACGGAGACAGTAAAAGAAGAATTTTTGTCTGAGACATTTTTTGAAGACTTTATATTTTGTTTATTTTAAAATATTGTTATCTTATTTTGCGTTAACAAGACATACCAAAAAAAAAAGAAAATGAAAAAACAACAACAAATATTCACGATCATTCTCGGAAATAGACGAAGTAACCGGATATGGTATTTCACTGCGCAGATCGAGCGCGCAGTTCGAGCGCAAAAAGTTCTACGTGAGACAAAGTTACGGAATCCGGATAGTGCCATCTATAATCTCGCCCTTCTTTCATCAAGGGCGACACACGACACACGAAGCGATACACGATATTTTGCGCAACAGTCGCGGCGACGCACGATATTTTGCGGAGCAGTCGCGGTGACGCACGGTATTTTGCGCGACAGTCGCGGCGACGCATGATATATTGCACACGATATATCGCCGTTGTGTATAGTGCGTCGCCGCGACTGTAGCGCCGAAATAAGGTGTATCGCTTCGTGTATCGTGTCTCGCGTTCAAAGGGCGACGCACGAAATACAAAGCGACGCACGATATTTTGCGCGACAATATCGGCGACGCACTATATTTTAGTAATCAAATATCGCCCATATTATCCGAATTTCGTGTATCGCGGTCCAATTTAAGGCCGCGACACACGACGCACAAAGCGATACTCGATATTTTGCGCGACAGTCGCGGCGACACGCGATATTTTTACTGTTCGAATATCGATGTCATAATATCGCCTGTCGACTATCGCGTTTTCAAAAAATTCTACAGTCGCCCTTTTACATGCGATATCTCGCCATTTGAACACGACCGTCGCATTTAACGAACGCGACCGTCGCCCTTTATGAACGCGACCGTCTCCCTTTATATATGCGAGGTCGCGCAAAATATCGTGCGTCGCCGCGACTGGCTGCGCAAAATATCGTGTATCGCTTCATGTGTCGTGTGTCGCCCTTGAATAAAGAAAGGCGAGATTATAGATGGCATTATCTGGATTCCGTACAAACTGCACAATCTGTACACCGTTATTTATCAGGGTAAGTGGATTTTCTTTTGTATCCACATTAAAAATGAAGTGTGAGTGTTTTCCTGATATGTTAATTATGCAATAAAAAGCTATTTTAAGCTATTATAAGTGATTTATTTGACGCCAACAATAACAGTTTTTTGCGGCCATGCTGTTGTTGTTGTTGATGTATATCTTCATCGCCTATGTAGACGAACCTCTACCAGATCTGTAGACTTGAACATACTGTCTTTTCTTAAGTCTCTGAGCTTCTGCACTCAATCCGTATAAATTCGGACAAAGGGAGAAATTCGAACAATACTTCTTCCCAAGCACACTAAATCTAGCCCCAGGCCTTCAGCGCCTACAGCGTTTGAATATCATAATAATCAATTGTTGTTGTGTTCTTTATTTATAGAAAGGTTATCATCCGATTAGACTGGTATACTTCTTTTCCAGTAACATTCTAACAATATTTTTATCGACAAAAAGCTGTCAGTGAGCTGTTATATAAAAATGCACTTTATATCATTAAACAGTTTCCGTGAATATAAACCTTATTCTGGAGAAATTTGTTTTGAGTTGCGTCACCATTTTCTTCTTAAAATTACTATTGCAATAATGTACTTTTGTTATTGATGAATATGCCCCATATTGTCTATTATGTGTTGTGATGTATTAAAAAAGTGTCACTTACTCAAAAAAAATAAGTCTCTTTCACGATTTTCTGATATTGTGTATGATGTTGAAGTTGTTTCCCTTGAATTTTACTCTGAACAACTAGGGCTAATAAACCAACTTGAAATTAACCATTTTCTGTCTACATAATGTCTGCATTGGCTTCTTTCATAGCCTCACCGTTTGTATTTTCTTTAAGGAAAATGTAAACGGCGACTAGATCGATAAGTATTTAGACATCTCATTGACCATGTATGACATCTATATTTTACCAGATGACATTAAAACGGAAAAGACGAATATTACAGATATTGATATATTGACGATTTCTTGAAAAATGACAAATAAACGTTTCAAAAGACGTCTTTTGTATTCATACATTTCGTCGTATTGTTGTAGGAAATATCGATTAACAATTCTCTCAAAAAATTACTCTTACGTTGGTATTGCAAAAAAACTATTGAAAAGATGTCAAGAGGCAATGATATATCAGTCGTAAGAGTTATTTTAGTATTCCAAAAATACTTCAAAAATTCATACTCTTCGAATAATAATCAATAATAATATTGGGCAATCGTGTGTACACCATTTCTATACTATTGTATTTGAAAATAGAATGCACGTATGCGGTTATATTCGTAAGATATTTTACGTATTTCAGGATAATTGAAAACTATTAATGAATTTAAAGTGATATTATGGGCATTGTTCACTGTTGAATTGAGCTGAAAAAAGTTAACAGGTCAAAAGAGTAAGTTAAAATGTGGTTATTGACCAATTATCTGCAACTCATCTTGCTACCAGATGTTTATAAAAATATATTTTATATTCGATATCTTACGTGACTCACCCAGTCCTGTAAGCCGAAATGATCCGTAAAACAAAATTGTGTCTTTGCGTCGTATAAACGAATCTGCACTAAAACTAAATTTAGGTTCACACTGTACATGCGTGATCAGTTGTCAAACGAAAGTACGGTTGATATTCAACTGCATTATTTTTCTCTTTCCGGGATATTGTTTTAGTATGCTGATGCTGCATTAACAAATATAAGTGTATATGAATTGAAAACACCAATAATAAACAACGGTTGCGATAGACACCTATAAACTGTTACATTCCCATAATATCACTTTAAGTAATGAAGTTTATTTGTTCTATATAGTTTAACGTTTCGGATATTTAATGCGTAGGATAGATCCATAAAGTTGCAAATAGAAAAGAACAATTTAATTATTGGTGAACATTACAAGTGGCATCATTCATATAAAATCTTTTATCATACAATCGCATTGATGTGTGCCTGATATAACGTCGCCTGATATATTCTTTATGTCATGGTCAACAGGAAGTTCTTATATCAGTCATGTGTGGAGGATGGTCATATTACTCGAAATCAGCTATAAAGTAATCATTTATTAGAAAAATCAACAAAACAAACAATTTGATACCAAGATGTAATATATGTTAAACAGAAAATGCAACACACGTTTACAGAAAAAAACTTTTTTTACAAATATCAAGCGCGCATGCTTATGACGTCATTATTAACGCTTCAAAGACAAAAGTCATATTCTTTTCCGCTAAAATTGCAGCTTTTAGCGATTTTTTTTCATTATTTCATTTAAATCGGGGACGTAGACGTATGATAAACTGAAAACATGTTATATTATTCTAAGCCTTGCCTGATATATTAAAAAAAGATTAGACAGTAACCTGTTATTCTCTATATGTCTGTAAATATTGCTTTCATTAATACTATATTGAACGTTTATAATTGTGTTACTAGTGCTAAATCATATATTTTTATACCACGAATTATTGTAAAATTTTCTTAAAACATGCGTTACGCTCAAATAATTTCCATTCATTTATCGATTATAGAAATAATATTCCTTCAAACAAACCATCATATAAGAACACGTGTGTTGCCAATCGTAATTGTTTGATTTAAGGCATGGAACGATTGGACTACACACTATAAACAACAAAACACTTTACATAAAAATGTTTAAAGCTGTGGTATCATTTTACTGCAATGCTGAAGGCATATACTTCGGCTGTCAAATAAAAAGCCAAATATTTGAACACATCGGAGTAATGTATTAGATATATTGACTGCACTTGACGCAATACAAACAATACGTCTCATCAGGGTCTGTGCTGTTTGTTTAAAGGCATTTCTGTAAGAAATATTCTTAATATAGAAATAAATATACTAGACATCCCTAATTTTGGAAATCAATTATTCCAATTTAGTAGGATTTGAGAGTCCACTAGGCATAAATGGGTTAAAAAGAACAAACTAGGAAGCATTAGCGTTCTTTCATTTATGTAATTTACTACCTGAATATCAGTAATACTGCCCGTCTATTATGAGTTGTACACCAAATAAATGATCCAGCAATTAACTACAATTACACTGATATTATATAGTGCACAAACGTATCTGTATACTGCTCTGTGTGGGAGTGGAAGATCCAACCAATCGAAAAAGACAATTGAATTGCAAACAACACTGTAAATTTCATTACTATAGAAGACACTAAAACCTATTAACAATTATTGTTTAACGTTTGCATTTCAGAAACTGATTACTATAGGTTCCGAGTAAGTATGGCTTTATGATTACATAAATTAATTGGTCGGCAATACACAAATTCGGCTTTGTATATTTTTGCAATATAGCAAGTAACGAATGCGTACAAGGTCAAAAAGTGATAGAGCAACATATTGCTTTCACAGTTTTGAAAGTTTGGTTTGTGTCTTCTGAATGTTTGTATAGTTTGGTTTGTGTCTTCTAAATGTTTGTATAGTTTGGTTTGTGTCTTCTAAATGTTTGTATAGTTTGGTTTGTGTCTTCTGAATGTTTGTATAGTTTGTATAGTGGTTTATTGGCAATGGGCCAAATATTCTTTAATAACAAAAAACTTGTTATGCGAGTAACACAATATAATAAGCAGGTCAGCTGTGTACCAACTGCTTTTTTAGATCCAACATGGGCTTGTACCACGATGACGATGGATATAGCAGCTTACATATATCCATTATCATCGAACTCTTTATTAGAATGTATTGTCCGATTGTTAAGAAATCCTTCCAGCGATCCGAAAGTCTCGTTCAGCAATTCATAAATCATAGCATCTACAAAGAGACAATTATCTTTATTCATCTAGCTTCTATTGTTAGTAATCTTGTTAACACCAGCATCGCCAATAACGACAAGGTAAATCAATGAGCTCTGGAGGCGGCAATTGCGGAATACTCGATAATGTCTCAAGTCGAAGACAATAGTCTTGTACTTGACAAAAGAATATTAAATGAAGTATAAAGCCAGGTAAAAGTGTTCCATCGACTACTCAAATAATACATTTAAATCATTTCACTGAGTAAACAATGCTAATCGGGAAGAACAAACGAAGATGCATTAGTGTTTCTATTTCTACAATTCATCGCCAATCAAACAGAACCAAATCTGTCAGTCGATGTGCTCTATTGTCAAGGTACAGACGATGTCCTCTATTGTCACAATATCTCGCAGTGATTTTCAATTATTGACATGTACAAAGCAGCGCCATTTTCCGGTATAATTCACGTTTAACTTTTGAATAATTAAGTCGCCTGATGCGATTTGCCAAGCGAGCAATTCAATATTTTTAATATTCGGTTACATTAACTTTATTGTCTTATAACGTTTATAAACTCTGATATTCCAAACCAATTCTAAATATGACAAGGTGTTTAAACATTTATTAATAAAACTAATATGATGTAAACGAAACCATTTTCAGTTTCCACATTGCGGCTTAGCAACAACATATATCATTATATTATCATACAAATATGAGTGAACTTATTTGTTTGAGTTAATACTCGAAAGTAACTCAGTAAATTTCTTTACATGTTCGTGAAGTAAAGAAATACTTACCATATACAAATTGACAAGACTAAAACATGAAAAAACAAAGCTAAATATATCATTTAGTGCGAGCTCGGCATGGATCAACAAAGAAAACGTCAGAAGATTAATCATTGTCTAGGGAGTAACAGATTGTTCGCCGAAGGCTGCAAGTGGGTATGACGGTTGTTTTATTTCAAGTCGAGCATACGCCGTATGATGTACGATGTTGAACGGCTGCAGTCAATTATAATTCAATTAACAACTCATAAAATATTCCAGTTTCATGCAAATAGTGTGAATATTACTCAGTATTAAACAGCACACTTTCTTAAAATAACGTGAACTCAACAGTCTACTCCGTTTATAAAACTGCTTGTATTGCAAACCCCTACTTCATAATCTTATAATATAACATCTTTAAAATATGTTTTCTATTTGTGCTATTTTACACTTTTGAAAAAACGTATTGTTTTGCTTTTTTGTTGTTTTTAGTGTGTGTCTTTTTGATTTCCTATAATTTGAGGAATCGGGGAAAACTCAGATATAATACAGTATGTGGTGAAAATTTAACCATATTAATACCTGCAAATACAATGTTACTAAATCATGCAAAATACAATTTGTCTACGAAAAGGATTGAAACGAACGAAATAATAAAGTTTCCTCCAATGTGGTGTAAAAGTGTCAAAACACAATTTGAACAGATTGGAATTGCCAAATAGTGTGTAGACTTTATGCGATTGAATATAAATGTTTATTTACACGGCATTGTTAACTTCACGTAATATCATCTCTTACAATCTGGAAAAAAAGCATTAAGTTTTGTAAATTCAGAAATGTTCTTTGGGGAATGAACAGTGACTCGCCCATCGCACACTTTGCCATAAGACAATAAAGATTAAACATTTACGCTCTCAACAGTTTTACATTGTCACTTGATTGTTCCATTACTTCTAAAGGCTTTTGTTTAATTGAGCTATTAATACTAAATGCCTCAACATTTATCCTTATATATTTGCTTATGTCTTTGGTCTAATGGCTCCACTCATAGCCTGTATGTCTAAATTGCAATATGTATGAATGTTATGGTGTAATCAAAAATGATTTTGAAGTAAACTTTCTAAAACATAATGTGCACTGGCTACGCGTTTTTTTTAATGTGGCATTCAGAATGTACAACTTAACACATACAACTTCGGATGATACTTCACAGCCTCTTTGAGGTATATCAAACGGTAAAACACTGTCAAAAGAAGTCAGGGTAGTGTAACAATCAGCATAAAATGGTCATGCGTAATTGATATGAAACTTGTTTTGGAGATTGTTCTTGTTCAATGTTCAATGGACACATGATCATCATAAATATAGTAGATACCAAGCGCCATTAAAGCTCACAGCATTGTTGACATTCGATTCAAACGCTCTTTTCCATACATCCCAAAGTCTTAGTTGACATTTATCTGCTGCCAGTTGAAAGCAATTGACGAACATTTTATTGTTCATTGCATTCGAGACCTTTTGCTCCGGCCGTTTCCTTTTGTAACAAGATAATCGTTCTCTTGAGTGTGACCTTTAGCAAATATCAGTTCATTCTTTTACAATTGACAACGCAATAGTCAACGTCACATGCTGGTTGGAGTGGACAATTGTGTTCGGAAGGGAAAATTGTTTTAGTGCTTGTCGATGCTGTTTCGGTTTGTTCGGTTTGAAATCTTATGCAATACAAGATACGTTTAAAACATTAAATTATTGATTTATGAAAATTTAAAAATATGTTAACCACCTTAAAATAAAATGTCTACTTCTTGCAAATCATAGCTACCTAAATATAACAAGCAATAACAAAATTACGAATCATTTTGTATTTCCAATGGCAAGAATATTGAAGGTTAAAATATTTAAGTTCCTGAGGTTATTTAAGTGCTAGATTTGTTCTTTCCAGGCACTCTGTCATCTTTTTATACAACCATTTTCAGTCATTAAAGCGCTCATCAATGTAATAGTATTTACAGACGAACAAGACAAAGCTTCTATAAATATTATCCTCGAAATTAGATGTATTGTTCTCAGTTATGAGCCATTTGTACAATGATAATAACAGATAGACGATGTTTACCTTAGAAAATTGAATCTATAGCAAGCATCAAAGGCTTCGCGAAAATCGATGTCCGATATTTCTTAAATAAATTCTTTACAGTGCCAGAAGTAACGACTGTTTGCACAGAATCGTTCGCTGTGTTTATCTAGAAGAGTCTACTCTATTTACCGGATATTTGACGTGTTTTGAAATGTTCCACGGTACTGATGGCTGTTAGCTGTCCATCATTACATTGAACATGGTTAATTATATTATCCATGTATGAAAAGTCCAATAAGCATGTTTTATATCATGTCTTTAGACATGTTTTTATTTATTTCTGGTGCTACAACCACGTTTAAGTAAAAGAATATGAACATATAAAAAAACAAGCAGTTTATTATGGATCGATCCGTAAAACTTAAACGTTATAAGAGAATAACGCATATTGCCTTTCTATACAATTTATAGGCATACGTTTGTTTTCTTCAACTTTCTTTACATACTTCAATTTACCTTTTTCTTGGTACATTTAAGAACACATTCAGAAATGTTATGTTTTGTATAGAAATATAGATTGAACTGCAATATAAAGGGATATTTCACATTTTGTACAACAGTTATTTCAAATTTGCTTTCAGCCCAATCCTATGTCAATGTCATGTAACTTGTGAATATGTTATAATGTCGTAATAAATAAGTTTAAACCATATTTGCTTAACACATTGTGTTAATAATTATTTTGAAATAGACAATTCATTTATGAAACGAATCGCAGTCTTTTTACAGTCAATCGATGTCTCTTATTATATGTATGAAAAACAAAATTAACAAAAAGAGAAACAATAAAACTCTTCTCTTATTGATTTTTACTACAATTACTAACTGTTATAAACTGAAAGACAAAATATTAACGCTAATGATAACATTCCATGATTTGAATGACTATTAAAGGTCCGTTTAACGCTGATGCACGGGCCAAGCCGGGTTGCACCGTAACCTTTTGTCAGCTCGTGCCCATAATAGCCGGCGTGTGGTGACTCCTGATTTGCATTTCATTTCGTTACGGACATGATCTTCTAAATTGATTGCAAATGATTAAACTTAAGCCTATCTCTGCGTGAATCGCGGTTCCTTCATGTCCTCACAAAGCAGTGACCACCATTCCTGGCCGCCACCGGACGCTTGCTAATCTCTGTGCGCATCTTTTGGACGCTTGATTCATACCGGACACTAATCACCATCGTCGCTTTACCGGTGGTGTCTCCTCCGTCTCTTTACTCTAGATAATAAGCTTGACTGAATTAATTTCCAGTTATACCGTGGTATAAGATCTATTAGGAAACGCTACTGGAGACCGGGCGCCGTATGCGAATATTAATACCGAATGCATTTTGTCGCCATGACAACGTATCTGTTGACAGATAGCAATCTATGACTTGAGACAAATGTCCACAATGTCGTGGTGTGAGTTACGGAACTGTCTTGTGCGCTAAAACCAAATCCAAGCAGGTGATAAAGCAGTGCCGATTTAACGACCTTTGACTTTTAATGACTTCTATCATTCTCTCGGTATGTCCCATTGACCACTCCTGATTAATACATTTTTAAGTAGCTTCGTATATGTTTGGATCGTATTACATCTCCAAAGAAGCTATATAGACCGGAACATTGTTGGAGACAGCTGCCAAACGGTTGCTGAAATGAATAATTGCAGTTTTCTGATGACCGCGAAATTAATTTTAATCTACTCTTAAAGTGGACTTTTATTCTCTTTCGACATAACCGTTTGATAGGAAACATATTGACTTGGTTCGAAATTGACCTTTATCAAGAGGAAATTAAAATTAAATGAACCCTGTATTAGCTTTGACAGTCATCAAATGGTCTATGAGAAAGTTGAATATCAGTTTAACAATTACTTAAACAATTATTTATTTAGTTATTTCTTTTTTGTCAAATTATTTATAGCGGTGAAACGAATCCAATCTGAATGTAAATTAAGAAAATAAGATATATGTGTGTTTCTATTAAAACGTTTGTATTTAAACAGCAACCCATTTACACCAGAATAAGTTCAATTTTCTTCACCTTATTTATGTATTAAATGTTAAATGTAACAAGTTAAAATATCGAATACCGACTCATAACTAACACGATGATTACATAATAAATATTTAAGCTCAGGGTACGTTAATTTTATACATTAATTATTTTGGTCAGTGACTTTTATTCAATATTTATCCACATTACTTGCACAGAATTACTTATGAATATATTATCCTGTTTAAGCTTGTATTATCAGTCAAAACGCATATTCAACTTGAGTTGTCTCCCTTTCCTCAAACTACCAACCGATCGATCGACCATTAACGATCTATCCACATTAGCGATTCTTTAGTATGTGATTCGCGTCGGAACAAACAATCTCTGCCAGATAAACCTTAAATTCCGTAAGGACAGTTTCCTCGCGAGGAAAGAAAGCTCCAACAAATTCCTCATCCAATCAGCGCATGTCTGGAAGCTGCGGATTGGTCGGCTGTGTTCACTACAGCGTCTTAAGACGTTGGTTCGGATCGATGAAGATCTCAGCGAGGACGTCTTCAGCAATACTATTGGCTCGAGACCAAGAATGGAAGAGCGTTTCTTCATTTTATTTCGTCCGTAGGAAGTTTCTGATTTGCGAGACAAAACTGGTGATAGCGATTTTGCACTAGACTTGTATCCAAGAGGTCGTCTCCAATATGAAGTTAATATCGATTAAGAGCAATTGGAGAATAATGTTGAACATCTTTGTAAAAGATAATTTCCCCAATTCCACTTGACTGGTCAAAAATAAAAGACCTCACATCACGCAAAAATGAACATTTCTGTTCCAATAATTCGCGTATTAATTGTGGTATTCGTATTATAATAAATTTATTGTTTTTTTTAATGTTATTTTATTTATTGCTGAGGACTTTCGATCAAATTAATGTTGTTTTTGTTATAAAATGATATTTGTCCATCTGAACGTGCTACACATAGAGGGCATTTCTCAAGAAATACAATTCATAATGATAAACTGACGTTGCGTTACTAATGACGTTGATGTCACTCGCTTTGTTTATATTTATATAAATACTACTGATGATGGTATGGCCAAAAATGTTTGGCATTTAAGACGGCACTTTTCGCCTTAATTGGATTTTTGCTAAGAAGAGACTTCATTTAAACAAAAAATGTCATAAAAGCGGAAAGTATCGTAACTGATTAGCATGTGCGGACTGCACAGGCTAATCTGGGACGACACTTTTCGCGCATGCATTATGCCAAGTTTTCTCAGTACACGACTCTATTGTATTTAATTAAGACACTTCTTACGTCATTCGTTAATCAGGTCTCATGATGTTTTCAATGTTATCAGGCCGTACAATATCTTTCATTTGATTTGCTATCATCAAGAACGAGGAGGTTTGCGATAATGTGTACTCGTACCTGTGCAAATACTATGTGTAATCATGATATAACAAATACCCACTTTTTATTATACATATAACATTTATTTTTTCCACACAGAGCATTTGAAAGCTATTACGGTCATATATTATGTGTATTTAAAGGAGCAGTTGTTGTTAGTTGTCCGTGTATAAACCCTCTTTGTATTCGACAAAACGAATCTAGAAAATTATCACATTTAAGCGCCTATTCCGATTTTCAAATAACCACCAAAAACCAAAACACACAAAATGAACTTATGTACGGAAATGTTCGTTACATTTATTATGAAATTAAACACGAACATTATTTCTCTGTTCATATTGTGTGTCAATTTTATTATAACGAAAATCAATGTTTGAAATTTGAAATGAAGTTTGTGCTAATGTAACCATTAAAGCATTAATAAAACGGAAAACGCTGTTTTGGAGAGTTATATACTGATCGATCTAATTGTGCACGTTTCTCCCTTTAAAAATTCTTAAGTCTTTAGGTACACAGCCGTTTTGCCAATACACGGTGTCAACATGGCCCAAATAATTCCCACTTTGTGTTATTTTGCCGAAAAGAAACAGTTTCACTTGAATGCGACATCGGGTATATTGTTTTTACTTTCTTATGCGTTGTTTATGAACAATTCTGATAAGTATTATGTCGTGTGGGCCAGTTTGCAAAAATTGTATGATTACATCTATTGTAGTTTATGCAAATTTATTTTGAAGTCACGTATTACAAACATTTAAAGTGAAACATTTTTGTAGTTTTGTTCTGAAAATTATGTTGTTCTTTTCTGTTTCCGCTGTTCATTCTCTGTAACGATTCATTTCGCATAATCGATCAATCCTCAATGCTTTGCTGAGTAGACATGACTGCGCATACTAAGAATTGGTCTTACCTGCATAACTACCTCTGTTGGTCTGTAATTGGCAAATTATCGCCGTATTATGCATCCTGTGTAAGCATCTTTATAACAATATTATCTATGATTAGGCGGAATCGATACAGAAGTTTTCGGAAAGATGGAGATTTGTATCTAACTAACTGTGTTAAAGGTACACTGTCTGTTATTGTCAATTATTGAATGAAACTGTTTTTAGAAACATTAAAAAGTAAACGTGGTTTAATTATTAGTTTACAATTCTGCAGATATTACGTATTATATAAAAAAAATAGGAAAGGATCTACCAGCCCAAATTCTAAAGATTAGAACTTACTAGAAAACAAAAATGTCTGTCTGTCTGTCTGTCTGCCTGCCTGCCTGCCTTCCTGCCTGCCTGCCTGCCTGCCTGCCTGCCTGTCTGCGGCCTGCCTGTCATGCCCTGTCCTGTCTGTCTTCTTTCTGTCTGTCTGTCGGTCCTGTCTGTCTGTCGTCTGTCTGTCTGTCCTGTCGTCTGTCTGTCGTCTGTCCTGTCTGTCTGTCTGTCTGTCTGTCTGTCTGTCTGTCTGTCTTGTCTGTCTGTCTGTCTGTCTCCTGTCTGTCTGTCTGTCTGTCTGTCTGTCGTCTGTCTGTCTGTCTGTCTGTCTGTCTGTCTGTCTGTCTGTCTGTCCTGTCTGTCTGTCTGTCTGTCTGTCTGTCTGTCTGTCCTGTCTTCTGTCTGTCTGTCGTCTGTCTGTCGTCTGTCTGTCTGTCTGTCGGTCTGTCCTGTCTGTCTGTCTGTCTGTCTGTCTGCTTGTCTGTCTGTCTGTCTGTCTGTCTGTCTGTCTGTCGGTCTGCTGTCTGTCTGTCTGTCTGTCTGTCTGTCTGTCTGTCTGTCTGTCTGTCTGTCTGTCTGTCTGTCTGTCTGTCTGTCTGTCTGTCCTGGTCTGTCTGGTCTGCTGTCTGTCTGTCTGTCTGTCTGTCTGTCTGTCTGTCTGTCTGTCTGTCTGTCTGTCTGTCTGTCTGTTCTGTCTGTCTGTCTGTCTGTCTGTCTGTCTGTCTGTCTGTCTGTCTGTCTGTCTGTCTGTCTGTCTGTCTGTCTGTCTGTCTGTCTGTCTGTCTGTCTGTCTGTCTGTCTGTCTGTCTGTCTGTCTGTCTGTCTGTCTGTCTGTCTGTCTGTCTGTCTGTCTGTCTGTCTGTCTGTCTGTCTGTCTGTCTGTCTGTCTGTCGGTCGGTCGGTCGGTCGGTCGGTCGGTCGGTCGGTCGGTCGGTCGGTCGGTCGGTCGGTCGGTCGGTCGGTCGGTCGGTCGGTCGGTCGGTCGGTCGGTCGGTCGGTCGGTCGGTCGGTCGGTCGGTCGGTCGGTCGGTCGGTCGGTCGGTCGGTCGGTCGGTCGGTCGGTCGGTCGATCAAAAGTTGTATCACGATGATGTCTGTGTCAATTCTGAATATGGGTCATGCCGGGTCAAAAACGAGGTCACGGGGTCATTTAGTGAGTTTTAAACATTCAGCATGTTGTCCGCTCTCTAATTCAAGTAGTTTTCATCCAATCTTCACCAAACTTGGTGAGAAGTTTTTATCCAGATGACCTCTATGCCAAGTTTGAACATGCCGGGCCAAAAACTAGGTCACGGGGTCACTTAGTGCGTTTTGTAACATTCAGCATGGTCTCCGCTCTCTTATTCAAGTAGTTTTCATCCGATCTTCACCAAACTTGGTCAAAAGTTTTATCCAGATGATCTTAAGGCAAAGTTCGAACATGGGCCTTGCCGGGTCAAAACAAAGGTCACGGGGTCACTAAGCGCGTTTTAAACATTGAGCATGGTGTCCGCTCTCTAACTGAAGTAGTTTACTTCCGATCTTCACCAAACTTAGTCAGAAGTTTTATTTAGATGATCTCTAGGAAATTTTCGAACATGGGCCATGCCGAGCCAAAAACTAGGTCACGGGGTCACTTAATGCGTTTTACACATTCAGTGTGGTGACCGCTGTCTATATCAAGTACTTATCATTCGCTCTTCACCAAACTTGGTCAGAAGTATTATCTAGATGATCCCTAGGCCATATTCGAACATGGGCCATGCCGGGCCAAAAACTAGGTCACGTGGTCACTTAGTTACACATTCAGCATGGTGTTCCCTATTTCAAGTATTTTTCATCCGCTCTTCATGTGGGGGTATTCGTCACGTCTGTGAAAAAGCTCTAGTTAAAACTTAAAAATATAACAATGTTAGGATAACACTGTTAAGCACTCTGGTTCCGAATAAAAATATATTATTAGTAATGGCTGGTGTTGATGGTAGTGATTGTTGTTTTAAGTAATAGGAATCAATATATTTTACTTACGCGTTTCCATGACATCAACGACAAAACAACATGTGTGTGCTTTGTAAAATAAAAAAGAGCTGCACCTTTAGGAAACACTTTAACCCATTTATGCCTAGTGGACTCTCCCATCCTTCTAAATTGGATCAATTTATTTCCAAATTTAGGGATGTCTAGTATATTTATTTCTATATTTAGAATACTTCTTATAGAAATTCCTTTAAGCAAACAGCGCAGACCCTCATGAGACGCCGCATCATGCGGCGTCTCATCTGGGTCTTCGCTGTTTGCCAGGGCCTTTTTTCTGGACGCTAGGCACAAATGGGTTAAGAAGACTGGAAACGACGCAATAAATCAATGACGATCCTGTAATTAGAATTCACAACAGTCGCAGAATTAGTTCTTATTTAGAATAAGTTGTTAAATAATACAGAAAAGATGTTTCTCACGTATCCGCCACAAAAATACGGATAATAAGACGAAGGAAGACGTAAATAGAAACATGTATCACGGTTATTAGAAGATTTTCACAGGTTTTATGATTTGACCTAGCCGATAGGAGTTCATTGATGCATGCGCGAAATGACATATCTTGGCGAATAGACCGTTTGCAATAATAGGAGATTTTTACGTACGCACCGGTTTGGCCGCCATATTGGAGGTATACCAGCGAAGCGTAAACATCGATCAAAATTAAGAGAGCGTAAAACTGTGACTCATGGCGTCTAAATCACTGAACCAAAAAGGGCCGTACAAAGATAGACTGGAGCCTGCAACAAAAGCAAGATACATTGAAAAACTTGCATTGATTGGTGGTATTGACCCATATGATTTGAAAAAGCTTTGTGATGATGTGAATCAACTGCCATCGTTGACCTACCCTGACATCGTTAATTATTTGTTGTTTACACCTAGTATTTACACGATGGAAGATCTGAAAAACTTCAAAAGCTTAGAAGCAGTGAATCAAGTTGAGTGTGGCTGGGTTTCTGGCGTGACTTCTGCTGTGTTGAGTAACAGACTGTTGGTGAAAGGAAGGGTAAGTTATTGTTTTTTTCTTGAAATTCATTGTTCTGGATATTAAGCTTTTTTTTTTAATTTTCTCTCATTACTACATCAGCCCTGTTCACAGATTTGTACTGGTATATATGTATCGAGGTAAACGGCATTTGTCCTACCACCCCTCGAAGCTAGCTTTTTTTAGCAAGTACTTTTGCCAGACGTGGTAGAATGTCTGTGTATGGCTCGAGAGGTCCTGGGTTTGATTCCCAGTCGAGGCGTGTTACTGTATGTTTCAGCCAGTAACACATAATATACACTACTAAGTACAATGTTATTCTCATGTATACCAAGAATTGAACTGAATTTTACCTATGCTGACCTATGATATCGGATTTATAAGATCCAGTTATGATGTTCTTAACGACAAAACGCATGGTTGGAAACAATTATTTTAGATTTTGGTTTCACTTCAAACAGCATATGCGACATGCTTACAACTTAGGTAATTTTTAGCTTTTATGCTGACTTTTTTTATGTGTTTCATATGTCAAGATGCTTAATATCTTGTAAATGTAGTTTACTATTGCTTTTTTATACTTACAGGTTCTTCACTCTCAAAGAATGCATGAAAAACCACTGTCCCCATGGTTCATCTCTACGAAGGATGGTCAAGTTTTGGCCAGTCACTGTGACTGTATGGCAGGATGTGGAGAAACTTGCACACATGTTGCTGCCTTAATGTTTTGGGTTATGAGAACTGTTAAAGTAAGAGACGAAAGGACTGTAACACAGGAACCAGCATATTGGACCATCCCCCCATCCGTGAAGAATGTTGAGTATAGAGAAATTTCTAACATTAACTTTCAAAGTGCGAAGTCCCTCAAGAGAAAATTTGAAGAGTGTTTAAGCAGCTCAACCAGTCAAATTTCTAAAAATGTTCATCCTGTAAGAAAGACTAGGAAAATCCCTTCCCCTACAGAAAATGAATTAGACTCTTTCTTCTCTGATCTAGTTTCCACCAACCGTAAGCCTGCAATCTTATCAATTGTGCCTGATTATCTTGAGAGCTACAAACCTAAGTCAGCAGTGCTCAAGTTGCCTAAACCACTAACTGAACTCAAGAACAAACAATCGATGAATTTAGATTATGACCAGCTAATCAAATCATGTGAGGGCATTGAAATTACGGTCACTGACGAGGAAATTGAAAATGTAGAGAAAATCACCCGAAAACAGGCAAGTGAGGGTAAGTGGTTCAATTACCGCGCTGGGCGTATCACAGCCTCAAAAATGAAGAGTGTTTACACTGCGAACATTGATAATCCGTCAAGTGCGTTAGTAAAATCTATTGTTTATCCCAATGTAAACTTTAGAAATGAAGCCACCAAATGGGGGATTGACAATGAGAAAAAAGCTGCCACTTTGTGTTGTGAAGCCCTTGCTACTGACCACGACAATGTTGAGTTGATAGAAACAGGACTTTTTATCTCAAAGGACAGACCATTTATAGGTGCTTCCCCAGATGGGATCATCAAATGTGATTGCTGTGGGTCCTGTTTATTGGAAGTTAAGTGTCCATTCAATCACAAAGGAAAAGTGATTGATGAATCAGTGCCTTATTTGATTAAAGGGGAAGATGGAGAGCTATGTTTGGACAGAAATCATCCATACTTCTTCCAAATTCAAACTCAACTTGGGGTAACAGAGTTGGAATTGTGTTACTTTGTTGTGTGGAGTGACATCAGTGTTCACATTGAACAAATACATTTCAACCCGGAATTTTATGAACAAATCTGTGCTAAGGCAGAAGTTTTTTTTCGTAGGGCTTTGTTACCAGAGCTTGTTGGAAAGTACTTTACCCGTCTGTCTAACATCAATCAAACTGATATGAACTCAGTTCATATTCTTAAGGAAATAACATCCAGCCAAAAAGATGATGGTAATGTGGGAGAAAGGTTTTGCTATTGTAGAGGACTTGAGGAGCCACCCATGGTTGGTTGCGATGGAGAAAATTGCAAAATTGTGTGGTTTCATTTTAGCTGTGTAAATATCACCAAGTCGCCTGAGGAAATTGAAACAGTGAAATGGTATTGTCCAGATTGTGCTATGTAAATGATAACTTACTTGAAAAGGAAGTGACAACTTGATCGCAACAATTAAATTGAAACAGTGAAATGGTATTGTCCTGATTGTGATATGTAATTGTTAACTTATTTGAAATGAAAGTGACAACTTGATGGCAACAATTTCAGAGAAATGTGTATCTGTTTAATTAATAATTTTTCTCCTGAGAAAATATTGTACCATTTTCATATTGACAGATATTTGTTTTGAATGAGTGATGCATTTTGGCTAATTATGTGACTAATATGGTTAATGGAGTTGTGTTGCTTGATCATTTGAGCCTTGGTTCTTAGAAAACTGGGCTTAATGCATGTGCGTAAAGTGTCATGCCAGATTGGCCTGTGCAGTCCGGACAGGCTAATCAGGGACGACACTTTCCGCCTAAATTGGATTTTTGCTAAGAAGAGACTTCATTTAAACAAATGTCAAAAAAGCGGTGTCGTCCCTGATTAGCCTGTGCAGACTGCCCAGGCTAATCTGGGATGACACTTTATACATATGCATTATGCCCATTTTTCTCAGAACGCGATTTAATTTGGTCATAAAAATGTCTTATTTGTTAAGTCTTCTAAGTAAAAGATTGGTATTTTTGTTTTTATAGGAAATCTTCTTGATTTTGCAAAATTGAGAATTGAATAAAGACGTCATAATGATAATGCAATTCCATGTGTACTGTTTTGCTTAACTTTATTTCTTACATATTGGTCCAAGTCTAGGAGTCGAATGACATAAAGTCCTTTAACAAAGTAATTCAACAGTTTATCACACTTAAGTAAGTATTTAAATGGAAAATCAATTCACAGAATATTTTTTTTAACTATGTGTACTAAATTCATAATACAAGTTGAATTATTTTTTTTAGGACTTTTTGTTCAAATATTAATCCTTTATCAACAGCTCTTTAATCATAGTATTTGAGAAGTAACATCATTTAGAGTTAAATTTAATCAATAAAATATGATTTACAGAGTGAATTATGAAACTATATAATGCTATATACTAATCTATATATACTAAACACAGAGAGCATGGATAAGACAATACAATTGACAGTCTATTTATCAAAGTCGACCACTGATTCACATAAGTTAACCAGCGCACAACACACATGAGCTATTTTGTCAATTGTAGTAAAGCCATCTTCATCTTTGGTAATCACTAGGTCCAATGGTAGTGTCCCATTTAAGAATGTGTACTTTTGGCGCACAAGCCCAATAACTCTCTCAACATGTATCCGTACATTGGCTATTTTTCTTGTTGTTTCTACATCCAATGGAGAGAGTTGGTCTTTACCTTTGGTGAAAGCTGGAATTTTCAATGACCCACAAACAGAACCAACACTATCCGCAATGTCAAATCCTCTATCTGCCAACACTAAATCCCCCGGCAAAATGTAATCTAAAAAATTGCAATGTTCAGTGACATATTTGTCACTTGCACGACCGCCCCAACCTTTGGAAATAAACGACACTACTCCCTGTGGTGTGATTCCAATAAGGAACTTCACAGTGTTGTGATGTTTGTATGACGACCATGTCTCTGCCCTCGCTATAAGATTTGATGGACGCTCTATAAAGATCTCGAAGCAATCAATGATTACTGCACACTTATTACCAAACTGTCTTTGGAACTGTACTGGCATTGTTGCTCTCAATGAGGCTCTGTCAGGCCATCGCACAATTGGTTTTAGTCTTACATACATGATGTCAATGGTATTCACAAAAGTTCGAGAAATGGTTGCACATGAAACATTCAGTTGGTAGGCAAGGTGATTGACAGTCAAATTTAGGCGAAGTCTACTTAAAGTCATCACAAGGCACTCAAACTTTCCAAGTGTTACACTATGTTTGCTTGTTAAATAAGGATATAGATACTTGTACAATGACATCAGTATAGCAAAACAAGAAAGTCCTGTAAAGTACCTCACTCTTTCATCATTGTCTTTAAGAGTCTCCTGAGAAAACATAGACGCATTCCGGATAGATGTTTTTAGATTTTCATTTTCTAGTTTCAAACGTTTATTTTCCTGTTCCAATGACTCTACATCTGAAGTAAGCATATCAGTCTGAACATTCTTTGCACTATCTAAATTTACATCAGGTGGTAACTCTGGAGTGTTGTTGTCTGAAAGATCTTGGACCAATGATCTTGCAGTCTCAGCACGTTTCTTCCGTCTCTCAAAGCGCTCAGCAGCAACTTTAGGGGCAGGCGTACTCGGAGCTTGACATCCCATGTTCACTGATGGCGCCCTATCAGGACTGTCTCGGTCAAAAAGTTCTGCCTTTTGCTCTGAAAATATAAAGTGACATAAAGTATGACTTGTGTGGTATAACAATTTTCTTTCCACTTTCCTGGTTTTAACTATGAGACTCAAACCACCAATTTTTAGTCTGAGCTCCAGCTATGATCTTCTGGTGAATAGACAAAGAATTTCATAATTTGATTCTTTTCAATATCAAAGTGTATTCTTTATGTGGATGTAGACTTGATCAATGATCAATGCTTAAAATTGTGTACCAGTACAGTAGACTGTTCAACTTGTACATGTACATGGTATAAAATTATGATCACTACATTCAAGTTATGTATTCATAAATATTTGCACATTAACTTACTAGATACAAAATGGTCAGAACACACTCGAATATTCTTCAAATTCTTTCCACTGAAGTCTTGTTGTAGCCTTGCTAACCATAATCGCCGCCTCTCTGTTGACAACTCACTGGTTTTCTTGCACTGATTAGTAATTATCTCAGGTAATCTATAAAAATGTCTGTCCTTCTCCCTTGTAGAATTGTTATGACAGCCGATGACTCGGCAATAATTGACCATTTTGACATGTAAAGAGAAATTAAGCGGCGAATTGTAAATAGCTGTCAATGATGCGTAATGGTTAATCGAGCGTGTCCCTCCAATATGGCCGCCGGATATTCGGACAGACACCTGCAAACGGTCTATAATGGGTTGGGAGTCATCAAAATTAATTTACTCTGTTTATCGGTTTATATGAAAATATCTCAATATATGACACTATAAATGCTATTTTCAAGGTGTGAACCAGACGCGTGCATTCTGTTCAAATTATTAATTTTCGAAGTTTATACATTCCTTCCGTCCCTGAGGCTGTATTATAAGTGGGATCGGAGTGCCCAGACCCACCCACCCCTCCCCCTACCTTATTAAATGATCAAACTCACGACTATTGGAACGGATTTTGAATTGTAGCTGCAGTGTCGAACGTATTTTGTTTTCAGTTAAATTTATTTAGGTTTGATGTAGTTTATTTGCTGTGGAAGGAAGCCGGAAGAAACCTCACCTGTTTGGTATGGTCACGACGAACAAAACTCACTTGTAACGGGAGCATGGACGCATTTCATAAGAGTTTTATAATCGATATCAATCGCTTTGGTTGGTATGATCTAACTACTGTTATTTATTAATTAATAGTGTAATGTGCGTTTACTTCACATGGTTATAAGATGTGGGGTCCCGTTTTAATTGGAATACTAATACGTGGTTTATGGGCTGTGCATGCTACTTGTACATTACATTGATCAAAATTTGATAAGTGGACATTTACCATTTTCCTTACATCGTTACATTGCGAATCAAGTGGTTCTTTGTTTCAAAATCATATATGTGTAACGTGTCTAAATAATAAAAACATCTGGCGAATTACTCTTCTGTTGGAAAAGATGGTATTTATATGATTCCTAGTGTTTTTTTTCTGGCTAATGGAATACCTTTAATGTCCGGAACTTAAGACGAAAGACGTTTATGTTTGAAAATTGTCAGTTTGTCAGTCGGTTCACAGGCTCGTTCCTTATTTAAAACTTGAGTCAACGTCTATAACACTGATATATACTGATAACGTGTAAACGTGTTTTGATTACAGCTGAAATCTTGCTAAAAGATACGCGAAGAATTTACGGAAAACGCCAAAAATGCTAATATATGCAGGTAACTTGAGTCTATGCTAATTGCTGTTGAAATGTAGCGCTTCTAACTACCGTCGCGCCCGTACAGTGGGCAGTAGATCATCCTCTAGACGGCAGCTCGATACGTCACATCTGTAACATACACTCGCGGTAACAGCTTGCGAGACATAGCTGTCTCCCTAATGCAGCCTTGGAGATTTGAGTGGTTTTCAAACATGATATTGTCTTTATTATCATGACATAAAACAAAAACTTCTTTGCGGCCGCCTTTATTGAAAGGTGTAATAAAACACAAAGGAAACCTACACGAAATTTAAGACGTCTCATACAAAGAACAATTACCAGTGTAGGCAAGAGAACACAATTACCATATTAAACAATAGTAAAGCAAAAAGCATCGCTATAGCTTACGTATCTTTTATTGACTATTTCTTGGTTTTCAAGCGGTTATCAGTCCATTTGTTACGCTTATGTAAAAACGTATTTACATTCTTATCAGCATAGTTGAATGATCGTGAATCAGTTGGAAATACAATAAAACATCCGGCATTATCCATTTTGGTGAAGCGCCGTGAACGACAAGTTGCATTTTGTATGCGGGTCTTTTAACAATATCATTTTAAGGCAAATATAACACCGTTAAACAGAAATAATCATTAAGACAACAAATTTAAAAATCCAATTTTTACGTAAAGAACAAAAATATTTATAAAAGGAAAACCGAGTCAATTATTAGAAACACGCTGGGCAACGATATGAATTGCGCAGCGAGAACAATAATTTTAGTTGAGTGCTCTCTCTATATGCCTGCGTGTATTTGCATTCACACGGTTTCTAAATACATGAACATAATTTATTTTAAGAATATACACAGAATTCAAATAAGATCAAAATAATCTTTACATGAGATGATGTAATAAAACGCAAAGACAAAGACAACAGATGCCGGAAAATGATGAAGAAAATCAACAGAGTTCTGGAAATCACGGTTAACTATAGTATAATTCGGTTCAATATAGTATAATTTGGTAAATTATGGTATAATTCGGTTAACTATAGTATAATTCGGTTTACTAATCTATAATTTGGTTAACTAAAGTATAATTCGGTTAACTATAGTATAAGTATGCATGTCCTTTTCATTCTGTTTAGCTAAATTTATACTCGTCATTTGATTTGATTAATGTTTCATAATTGCTCAATTACTTAAAACATCTCTCGCATTTAATGTGAAAAGTGTGTTGCATTGACTGATGTAGATATCATATCTTCAGAACGATCTAAAGTCGTAATGACTTGTGTCACATATTGTCATTAGAAAACAAAAACGCATACTACTATATATGTTTTCACCACGGCCGTTTCAGAGACCATTTGTGAAACAAAACTTAACACGAAAACAAAACATACAAACACATACGTCAGATACACATGTAAAATATATACATGAAATAGTAGTACCGGTATATATAAATTTAAAAAATAGATGTTTGTTGTTTTTTTTTACTTTAATGTCTTAAGAGTAGCCGATTCTTTCATGATAAATGATAAATCTATATTGCTTAAAGGAGTATATTAATACGCCTGTATGTAATTGACCACTGTTGACTATACTGTTTATTATATGTAACATTGATGCAAAAAGGTACCATGTGACGTTGAAATTAGACGGAACATGGTAGCTTTTTGCACCAATGGGGCTATGTCTACTCGTGGGCTTTAAGTATGTATTGTGAAAAAACATTGTTAAAACATTATCCATGCTTAACAACTTATACTTATCCGCATGAGATTTCCATGATTGTATGAGATGCCACATTTATGATAAGAGATCACCTTATGGTCTTGTCAGGCCTTAACCCAAAGTAACCCAGCATTTGACATTCGGATTTATACCGCCCGCTTCGCTTGCGAAACTCAACTCAAAATAGATAACTAGGATAGTTTTTAATACGGTAAGTATATTGGATAACATGGATAAATCTTCACTCAATACGGGTGAGATCTAATCAATTTTACTGATAGCAAATCGGTGTGAGAGTGTGTTTTTTTTTTACAAAACAACTAGCAAGAGAGACGAAAATCTTGTCAATAATTTCTTACATAACGAAAGGTGCTTCTCGGTCAGCAAGAATAATGTCAGGAAACACTTATAAAGTAAACAGACGACCACAAGCTGAGCCCTTTCATTGTTCGAGGATGACTGTGGAGTTGACAGTCGCTGACAAGGCCAGATAAATCACCACACTCTCACCTTTATCTTACGTCATTTTGGAGGTTTACATTGCCAACTGGCTACTTAGGCCTCAATGCTATTGTTACGCAGTCATTAAAACGTGTTACATTCGAATTATACGCCAATATGGTGTCCTTTAAAAGGTTTGGTTAAGGTATTGTCCTCCGAACAGGTGAAACCAGCCACCGACTGCGCCGCCATTGTGGGTCACGTGGCTGTATTTTGATTGGCTAATCAAGCCACGATCACATCCCGGGGGCAATTTAATGGAATCTTTCATCTTATCTACAGTGATGATGATGTAAAGGCATTGACAACTTCTTGAGCGCACGAATCTAAATAATTTATCATAATTTTCATATCTTAGATTACAGCGTAGATACGAATGATCTGTGCTTAAGGTCTAATTGACTTCGACAATAATAAAATGTACAATTATCTGGTTTACAAGGTACGGCTTTACCGGGGGCACAGCAGGCACGTGACCACCCAGCCCAGCTGACCTTATTTCATGTATTTACCTTACGCTTACAAGGTTAATAAGAAACGTATATTTCCTTATTGACTGTGTGTGGTGCTCGTACGCCTTATTCCACAGCTTACGAGAACCAAACTGTTAAATCGAATAACCAGACTCGTTGAGTTCCCCTAATCATTATCGCTAAGAGTACGTTTTGCAGGTACTAAATGGAAGGAATCGAGGGCACTGTGTGTGCGCGCGCGGGTGCGTGTGGGTGTGTTTCGAAGTTTTCGAGATTCCATAACGTAAAGGGTCGCATTATGTGAACGTAAAGGGTCGCATTATGTGAAGACCCGGAGTGTATCCCAGCACTCTTACCTAATTTGCTTATAAGACTCGCGAAAGTCGGAACGAACTTTAATTTGTGGTAACAATTGAAGTTATTTAGTATTTGGTGAAAGGTGTTCAATTTTGGTTAGGTCTTATGTGGTGGAAACCAGATAACACGATGGAAACCGACCTGACCGATAATGTGACCACCTACCAAACTCACATGCGCCGGGAACGGGGATTGAACCCGGGTCGCAGAAGTGAGACGCGCATGTACCAACCACTGCGCTAACCGGACAGCCACAACGAGGGTACTGGGAGATTAAATGTGTCGCGTTCTGAGAAA
>NC_068359.1:102925973-103033473 GCF_020536995.1 Dreissena polymorpha
TGTCATAAACCGATAGTACGGCGTAATTGTACCGTTCTAATTCAAAGAAATAGCGGTCATTTAATTTCGCGATAATTACTTTCAACAAGTCATAAACTCTGATAAATTTTCTTTAGAAGATACACCTACAATTATCCCCGGAAAAGAAACCTTCTCAACACCTTATAATTTGTTTACTCGCAGCGGGCCGCTTTTATAATATCATAGACAATTACCGCTTTCAGACGCTTTAAATGTTGCAAATCAGTCCATGTTTTGCCATTAAAGCTAATCACTAATCCTCTTATCGCCTTCTTATCAAAACACTCGCCAGCTTAATGTTGTTTTAACACTTAATCAGCGATACAGACCAATTGACTTTGTCACGCGCTAATGCGTTATGCATGCAGACGATAATTGCTATTAATAAACATTGTTATTGTTAATGTCACCTGTTTAAAGTGATATTATGGGCATCTAACAGTTTATAGCTGGCTATTGCAACCGTTGTTTATTTTTGGTATTTTCACTTCATATACAATGTACACTTCTATTTGTTAATTCAGCATCAACATACTAAAACAATATCCCGGAGAGAGAAAAAAATGCATTTGAATATCAACCGTCTTTTCGTTAAACAACTGATCATGCATGTACGATGTGAACCTAAATTTAGTTTAAGTGCAGATTCGTTCATACGACACAAAGACACAATTTTGTTTTACGGATCATTTCGGCTTAGAGGAGTGGGTTAGTCATGTAAAATAACGAATATAAAATATATTTTTAATAAACAACTGGTAGCAAAATGAGTTGCAGACAATTGGTCTTTTAATGCAATTAAAATGAAAATTCAATTATAATGGTGAAACAATTTTACATACCGGTCATGGATGCACAAATTGTTTGTTTACTCGCAGCGGGCCGCTTTTATAGTATCAAAGACAATTACCGCTATCAGACGCTTTTACCGCAAAATAGACGGACACATGATGTGCTGTGTTTTTAATTTTCGCTACTCGAGACGACTCGAGACGACTGACGCGTGACCGTTGATTTCAGGTCAAACATGAATTTCGGAGTGGAATGTAGTGGCCGTTGGCCGTTATGGACAGGTGGCCGTTGAATTCAAGTGTAATTTAGAATGTTTTTCGTCGGGGGGATTCCAGACTGACCGTTGTCTGCAGGTGACCGGTAAATTCAGGTGGCCGTTAGGTCAGTTTCGACTGTACTTTAATCAAAAACATCAGTTCTATTGATTTTAATGTTGTGTGGCAGTCACTATTACAGATTGATATATGTCTTATCAATCTTATTGTGAAAAGGGTCTATTGATCTTAGGCCTGTTTGACCACAAAAATGGCCATACCTCTGGCATTTACTGTCCAATCTAGCCCAATATTGGCTTATTCAGTTGTGATCTTATTTATTTTTAGTAATACATGAACTGATGACGTTATGGAGATTGGAGAAAATAGATTCACAAGAGATGTGTTTGTAAGAAACACAATGCCCCCTACCACGCAGCTTTGAATAATTTTTGTTTGACCTTTGACCTTGAAAGGATGACCTTGACCTTTCACCACTCAAAATTTGCAGCTACATGAGATACACATGCATGCCAAATATCAAGTTGCTATCTCCAATATTACAAAAGTTATTGCAAAGGTTTAACCAAGGTTAAAGTTTGTGACAAACAGACACATACAATGACAGACAGACAGGCCAAAAACAATATACCCCCGATCATTCGATCCCGGGGCATAAAATACGAACCTGCATATTTCGGAATATTTCAACAAACAAAGAGTCATAGTTCAAGTTTAATACACCAAACTTACACATTTAGGGCTGCTACTGAGACCTTAATAAATTGTCAGAGGCCAAACTGCATATTGCAAAACCGACAGATATTTTGCTAGAGTCTATTCATTATTCATAAGATCATAACAGGGTTGTTATATGTGGGCCCTGTGCTTACTGCTGTCCATATTTGCCTCACAGGTCTCCATGACAACCTTGAACATCATCACACGCAACTGGTCCCTCCAGGATTGGCAGGATGTCCTTAGATGTTCATGAAGCTCCACTCCATAGCAACTGAATACCTGCTGTACCCTGGCACCGACTGCCTCTGTTTCACTGAGCTTGCTGAAGTATTCTTCATACTGGAAGTCAGACATGTTTTGAAGAAAATTGCCTTATTAATTTAAACATCACATGTGATTTAAAGACAATAAATTGGAAAGATATGTAACAGCTTATATGGAGTAGGATTGATAATATAATGATGTACATGTACAAATAATTTCCCAGCAAGCTCACTCAATGATATCAAAATTAGGACAAGAGTGCCAAACTGTCACAAGATATGCCCATTTGAAGGTTTTGGACAACTTGATAACTTTGAGTGGCAAAATGATATATTTTTATGCCATAACAAACCATTTGAGAGGACACCATGCTAAATCCTTTAAATGCACTAAGTGACCCCATGACAAAGTTTTTGACCCAGCATGACACATATTTTCGAACTTGACCTAGATATTGTCTAGATACAACTTCTGACCAGGTTTGGTGATGATTGGAGGAAAACTATTTAAATTAGAGAGCAGACACCATGCTTAATGCTTGAAATACACTTGTGACCTAGTTTTTGACCTGGCATGACCCATATTTAAACTTGACCTAGATATCATTTAGATACAACTTCTGACCAAAATTGGTGAAGATCGGATGAAAACTACTTCAATTAGAGAGCAAACACCATGCTAAATCGTTGAAATGCACTAAGTGACCCCGTGACCTAGTCTTTGATCCGGCATGACCCATATTCAACCTTGACCTAGATATTGTCTAGATCGAACTTCTGACCAAGTTTGGTGAAGATCGGATGAAAACTATATGAACAAGAGACATGTTAACATGGCCATCCCCTCCGAAATGTGTTTGCTTGTATGAGAAAATTTGTTTTAGAGAGAAGAATAATATTTGTAAAACATGGCACCTGTGTCATCTATTCATATTTCAAGGATCAATTAGTTATATAGTGTTGGAGTTATGCTGTAGAGAATAATATATATGGAAATGAAAGAAAGGGAGGTAATAAAAACGGCCGATAAGAGTTATGGTTCATGCTCACTGCACTTCTTCTAGTTGCCATATGCTTATATTTCTAGTCTCAAGTAAATCCTTTCAGTAGATTTAGAGTTATGCTCCAGACAAAAAAATGACTTTTAATTAAAATAAAGGGAGATAATTAAAATAACTAAGGTAGATAGAGTTATGGTTCTTAGTCACTGCACCTCTCCTTCTTACCATCTGTTTATATTAGAAGTTTTAAATAAATCCCTTTGGTAGATTTAGAGCTGTGCTCTGTACAAAAATTTACTTTGAGATTATATAAAGGGAGATAATTCAAAAACTCAGGTAGATATAGTTATGGTTCTTAGTCACTGCACTTATCCTACTTGCCATCTGTTTATATTTAAAGTTTCAAGTAAATCCTTTCAGTAGATTTAGAGTTATGCTCCGGACAAAAATTTACTTTGAAATTATATAAAGGGAGATAATTCAAAAACTAAGGTTGATAGAGTTATGGCTCTTGGTCACCGCACTTCTCCTACTTACCATCTGTTTATATTCTAAGTTTAAAGTATATCCATTGAATAGGTTTAGAGTTGTGCTCTGGACAAAAATTTACTTTGAAATTAAATAAAGGGTGATAGTTTTAAAAACTAAGGTATATAGAGTTATGGTTCTTAGTCACTGCACTTTTCCTACTTGCCATCTGTTTATATTTCAAGTTTCAAGTAAATCCCTTCAGTAGATTTAGAGTTATGCTCTGGACAAAAATTTACTTTGAAATTATATAAAGGGAGATAATTCAAAAACTCAGGTAGATAGCGTTATGGTTCTTGGTCACTGCACTTCTCCTAGTTGCCATCTGTATATATTATATTATATATAAGTTTAAAGTAAATCCATTGAATAGATTTGGAGTTATGCTCTGGACAAAGTTTCGGACGGAAGGGCGGACAGACGGACGGAGACTATTACTATATCCCCTTCCGAAATTTAATTTCGTGGGGATAATTAGAGAGTGGACACTGCTGTGGACGCTGCCCGCCCGCCAAGGGTAATCTTATAATACGTCCCGTTTTCAACGGGCGTATAAAAATAAGATATGGCTTTCAATAAATGCAAACGCCTTCAGTGAAAACTTTGTCATTATAAGTCATTTACCATATGAATAAGTCTGAAGTCTTTGTAAATGCAGAATGCCGATGTCAAAATGCGATAAGATATTAAATAGGGTGCAGCGTGTTGAATGGGAGTATCAAAGCTTTTTAGTAAGTAGTTTTAATGTTAAGGCAAGAGTTGATTTAAACCAAAACTATCTGAACAAGACTATTGCAAAGCAATATAGTCCCCTACCGGCTCCACCATTGTCAGAAATTCCACCATTTTCGGAATTTATTTACCAGAATTTTTGACGCAGGAAAAAAATGAAATGACGTGCATAATGTCCATGTTGCCATCTATCCATGTTTCAAGTTTCATGAAAAAATATTAAAAACTTTTAAAGTTATCGCAGGATCCAGAAAACCACCATTTTCAGCAGTATTTTTAGTCTATTTGTTGCCATAGCAACCAGAATTTTTGATGTAGGAACAAAATGAAATGATGTGCATAATGTCCATATTGCCATCTATCCATGTTTCAAGTTTCATGAAAAAATATTAAGAACTTTAAAGTCATCGCAGGATCCAGAAAAGTGCGACGGACTGACAGACAGAGCGCAAACCATAAGTCCCCTCCGGTGAAACTGGTAGGGGACAATAAATTTCTGAATTAGTTTATCTCTTTACAACTTAGACACATATTTTGACACATTTGTAGTCTCTTAGAAAGTTAAATTTAATTAAAGACCTTTTTTACTAGTTACAAGTTTTAAAGGTTTCATTTCCATCCCTTAGATACTGGTGAGCAGCAAACAGCATAAAACCTGAACATACTGCGAGTTTCTCACAGGCTGTTCTGGTTTTATGCTGTTTGCATTTATATATACATGTAGCAATTTTCACTTTGCCTCAGAGTGGAAAAGAGTTAAGTCCAACAGTAGGTCCAAGTGAGGACAGAAAATGGGCTGGAATTAAACAATTTGTAGAAGCATAATGCAATAAAATAAACAGAATCTGAATTTGAGCAGAGCTCCAGATAAGGGCAGTACAGCCGTACATACAGCTTTTTTCATGAAGGTTTACGCATTTATTTTTATAAACTGGACGTACAATTACGACTTGAATATCCCTTTTACGCATTAACGAAAAAAATCTGGCCGTACCGATATGTCCGCACGGCGTGATTTGTTGGTCTCTAACCTAAGGGCGCCTTTTCGTTTATTTAAATTACCGTAAAGTTGTAGACTGGGTTCGGTATTATTGTCTATTCTGACGCGTGATTTCCGGTTACTTGTTAACCCGTCAAAAAAATATGTCTGCACGCATGGAGGGCGGGCTAAACCGAAAGCGGTTAATAAAACACACTTTGTTGTCCCACAATGGCTACATACGGTCGTCTTACCATCCTGACATTCAATCTGTTAACCCAGGAAAAAAACATTCTCGCCCTGATATTAAACAATTTGATTGCATCGGTGGCTAGAAATGTGGCTTTGACAGTTAACTGCTAAAGCAATTATTCTTTTGAGATGAGACAGTGACATTTGTGTTCATTAACTTAGCTTACTAGTTGGCTTGTGTTTTCTTGTCAAGAAAAATTATTTAAATGAAGAACTAGTATTTAGTCATGAGTTTTAATGTGTAGTTGTATTTTCATCATAATTTTGAATGGAAAACCTAATAAAGTAACTATTTATTATAATTTCTGCAAATGTTTCTGTAAAAGCAGTTATACACCCTTCAATATTCAAGAACACGGGTAGTACAGTACTGCCTGTATTTTTGGATATGGTAGTACAAGTACTAATTGATTTTCAGTGTTACTCCTTGTCTTTCTGTCAGTGGCAGTACCGTTACTAATTTCACAAATCCTTATCTGGACCTCTCTTTGAGACAAGTAATGATAAAGACTAAAATAAATCACTGTACCTTCTGAATGTAAAAGCTCATGTTCTTTAAGGTGTAAAGGGCACTGGAGAGTCGGAGACGATGTTGCATACTCTCATCTCCACACAAGTGGATGCTGATGGCCTGATAGAGGCAACAATTGCCGGAACCACTTGTTTGGTATGCCACAAAGCCCACCGGGACACCTCTAAATACAAGGTTTACACTTATACTTGAATTAATGTTACCAAGATGTATTGGTCATAATAAATTTGAACTTAATTTGAATTTCAAAAAATATAACACCATGAACCTTATACCACTTTTACCACTTAAATACGGATTTTGACGCATTTGTAGTCCCTCAGAAAGATATATTCAATTTAATACCTTTCTTACTAGATCCAAGTTTTAAAGGTTTCAATTCCATCCCTTAGATACTGATGAGCAGCAAACAGCATAAAGCCTGAACAGACTGTGAGTTACTCGCAGGCTGTTCTGGTTTTATGCTGTTAGCAAATAGCCATTTATACTTTGATTCTGAGTGGTAAAGGGTAAACAAAATTCAGCCATTTAAGAACTACAGCGGGTTAGGATTCTATTAATAAAAATTATCCCTTTAACTTCTCTAAAATGTAAGAATTTATGTACAAATAACAAGCAACAAATTCAAACCATGTCAGACAGAGTTCCTGGCATTGTGTCTATTTGCCAGTATTTAATAACAATCAGGCATCACATACACAGAGTCTGCATGATTTAGCCAAAACAATGTTGGTGTAAATTGTAATGTAGATGGGTATATTTAATAATTTTTGTGTAAATACTGTGTGAAGAGGCTATAACATGTAATTATATGACCTGTCTGAGTTCTAATAAAGTTAGCTAACTTTAAATTAAACAAGCAAATTTGTTGAATTTATATCCCCCACCATTATACTTCTGGACACAAGGTATGGCTCCGGACACACAAAAAAGCATTTTTTCAAAATACAAAGGGCCAAAACTCCGTTATAATTCAATGGTGTACAATGCCATTTGGCGTGCATCATCCTCTTATCAATATATATACTCATACCAAGTTTAAATGAAATCTGCCAAAGCACTTCCAAGATATGACTTCGGACAAAAAAGTGCCGGACGGACGGACCGCAAGACGGACGAACAACGCCAAAACAATATCCCTACGCCGTTGGCGGGGGATAACAACTAGTAATTTCAGCATCATGTCGCACATTGTATTAAGGATAACAATAGCAACAGGCAAAACAGCAGACTCCTTCCAGATTAATGTTGTCAGAGTAAGAAAATGTTCTATATTAGTTTCATGAGCCTAGCCTAAGAACTTTTGAGTTAAGGTGGGATGAAGATTTTAGTTTAAGAATATTTCTGTAACCATAGTTACCACAATTTTGGTCAAACAAAGAAATAAGAAATAAAGTGCATATTTACCATAGGGCCCTGCATCATCAAACCGATTATCATCAACTTAGCTCAAGGACCTTTTGAGTTTTCAAACAAGATGTGTTTGAGAAACACAATGTCCCCATATATGATGTTTGACCTTGTAGGATGACCTTGACCTTGTGAAGGATGACCTTGACCTTTCACCACTTAAAATGTGCAGCTCCATCAGATACGCATGCATGCCAAATATCAAGTTGCTATCTTCAATATTGCAAAAGTATTCATAAAATAAGCGATTTGGGCCACATATATTTAACCTCTGACCTTGAAGGATGACCTTGACCTTGACCTTTCACCACTCAAAATGTGCAGCTCCATGAGATGCACATGCATGCCAAATATCAAGTTGCTATCTTCAATATTGCAAAAGTATTTATTAAATAAGCGATTTTGGGCCACATATATTTGACCTCTGACCTTGAAGGATGACCTTGACCTTGACCTTTCACCACTCAAAATGTGCAGCTCCATGAGATACACATGCATGCCAAATATCAAGTTGCTATCTTCAATATTGCAAAAGTCTTCATAAAATGAGCGATTTTGGCCACATATATTTGACCTCTGACCTTGAAGGATGACCTTGACCTTTCACCTCACCACTCAAAATGTGCAGCTTCATGAGAAACACATGCATGCCAAATATGAAGTTGCTATCTTCAATATAGCAAAAGTTATTGCAAAATGTTAAAGTTGGCGCAAACAGACCAACAGACAGACCAACAGACAGGGCAAAAACAATATGTCCCCCACTACTATAGTGGGGGACATAAAAATCCAGATTATCGTTTTGACTTTCTTTTGCAACCATAGCCACCACATTTTCTGATGCAATACTGAAATAACATTCTTATTAAACATATGACCCTCTTTCCACATACTAAGTTTCATCAACCTAGCTTCAGCACTTTTAAAGGTATTACAGGATCCAGATTTTTTTTCAGACAAGCGGATGGCTAAAACTATAATAAAAACATATTCCCCAGATATCCTTCTATCCACATGCTAAGTTTAATCTATCTATAAAATTTTCTGTTTGAATTTTCCCTAGATCCAGATGTAAGTTTCCAATTATTGTGTAAACCATAGCATCTTACAACTCACTAACCACAATTTGACAAAAAAAACTAATATAACGAGCTTACACCAAAATATGTCCCTCTATTCACAAGCCAAGTTTCACCAACCTCATTTGAGTTCCTTTTAAATTATCACATTAATTATTAATTTAATTATTTTTCCAGTATTTCACTTGCCATAGCGATCAAAAAATTTGTCTGATGAAAATCTGAAATAATGATCATTTGAGTTCTCACAGGATTCAGATTCGAACAGACAGATACACTGAGAGACCGGTAAGGGACTAGTAAGGAGAATATATATATTTTCTTTATGGATGTTCATTATTTGAAATTGTAAATTACAATTGCAATATCTTTTCTTAACTGTCCCTCAGCTTGGAATATTTTTGGGTATATATATGTCTACCAAAGGTTTTGATCTTATTTAATAGCCCCTGATATGTTGAAGAAATTTCCTGCCAGTAGACCTCACATAATATATCTTAATGTTTCATCACTACTCTGAGGGTAATACCACAACAGATTAGCTACATTGCTGCAACCTTATTGTGATTAAGTGAATATTGGAGGTATACTTTCGATTGCAAAATCCCCAATTTTCTGTGCAAATGTTCATAGAACACATAGACACAAATGTTTGGCGCTGTTCAAAATATAGTCAGTGTATCTGTATCAGATGTTGCTAATAACTTGGTTGTTATAAATATAATTAATCCTGAATTTTATGCTGTTCCCTATATCACCCAGATGTAATACAACAACAGTTCACTTTGTTTTCTCATTCATGTAAATATTCAATCATTTTAGAGTATATATTTAATGTTAAAGAATTAAAAAATGATAATTGCACAGAAATGATGAACTGGGTGTGATTGAGGACAAGTCTGAGAGGAGAAAAATTCTTGCAGGATTACCGGGTATTGGGTGATTGCCGGGAAAAGTTTAAGCTATTATGTACACAAGTAGAGTTGAGGACAATTCTGAGGGAAGGAACATTCTGTCAACTGTTTTGGCCAACAAGACATGAATACTTAGCGAAACTTTTAAACAAGATTTATTTCTTAATACCCTATTTACCCAAAGATTCATTCAAATACTACGGATGAAAATATTTGAGTATTCATTGGAGTAAATTCCTTTATGTTTTCCATTTTGTTTTCTGATCTTCAAAAGTTCAAAACCATGCCATTTGCAAACAAAATAACAAGTAAAAACACACACATTTTCAAAGACCGCATTTTATTGTAAGTTAGGGAAACCATAATCAATGCTTTTGCACATTAAAGGGTCCTTTTCACAGATTTTGGCATGTTTTGAAGTTTGTCATTAAATGCTTTATATAGATAAATGTAAACATTGGATCTAAACAGTTCCAGTAAAAAATCAAGAATAAAATTTAGAAAAGAAAAAAAAGGTAACCTCAGCAGGGCTCGAACCACTGATCCCTGGAGTCCTGGAGTAAAGTCTACGACCTAGACCACTCGGCCATCCCTCAAGATACAATGACAAAGGTATTTTATACTCTATATAAGTAATCCTCGTAGTTTCACAAAATATATCAACAACAACAGAACTCTCCAAATAATTAACTCCTTTCGCGTTGCAACGCTTTATAATTTTCAGGTTTTTAAATCGTCAAAAGATGAATATAATGGCTATTTTAGAGCATGGTAAATGTTCAGTATTACTGTTTCCTCACAAACATGATAACTAAAACGAAAATGTGCGAATATGAAACAACTTTTTTCAATTTTGTCAATTTATCTTAACGTGAAAAGGCCCCTTTAAAAATGCTCATAGTGCCATATATAGATAATGCTGACTATGCATTATGAGTAGAGGTTTTCCAGCTGCTCATGAAATATGCTGCGAAATTGTTGGTACTCCCACTTGAATTTCTTTAAAAAATTTATACAAATCTAAGAAATGACTCCTGGGTCGATCTGATATAATGAAATCCCCAAAGGCATGGAAAATTCACATCCCTGCACCTAGTATGCTAGTTTCTTTCAACACAGTATATGCCATCTTGCAGCGTTTCAGGGTTTGTTTTCAGTCAATCTGTCTTCAAGTTAATTGTCTATTGGGTAATTGATAGACACACAAACACTTGAAAAAATTATAAGCGCTGGAATATTGTAGAAATACTGTTTATAAGACATTCTATGAAAGGAATTATAAAAAAATCTTCTTAAATTGATCATAATATGCCCTAAATTTGCACTATGAACCTTAAATACCCGAAATAGTATAGTTTGTCATGTTAAGAAGAAACTCAGTAGTGCCACATCCCCGCCAAAATGTGTTTGCTTATATGACAACATTTGTTTTAGACAGTCTAGAATAAAATATGTAAAACATGGCACCTGTGCCATCTATATATATGTCAAGGATCAATTAGTTATATAGTGTTGGAGTTATGCTGTAGATAATAAAATATATGGAAATTAAATGTTTATTCTGCTAGTTTCAAGTAAATCCCTTCATTAGATTTAGAGTAATGCTCTGGACAAAAATTTACTTTGAAATTAAATAAAGGAAAATAATTCAAAAACTAAGGAAGATAGAGTTATGTTTCTTAGTCACTGCACTTATCCTACTTGCCATCTGGTTATATTTCAAATTTCAAGTAAATCCCTTCAGTAGATTAAGAGTTATGCTCCGCACAAAATTTACTTTGAAATTAAATAAAGGGAGATAATTCAAAAACTAAGGTAGATAGAGTTATGGTTCTTAGTCACTGCACTTATCCTTCTTGCCATCTGTTTATATTTCAAGTTTCAAGTAAATCCCTTCAGTACATTTAGAGTTATACTCCGGACAAAAATTTACTTTGAAATTAAATAAAGGGAGATAATAAAAATACTAAGGTAGATAGAGTTATGGTTCTTAGTCACTGCACTTCTCCTACTTGCCACCTGTTTATATTTCAAGTTTTAAGTAAATCTCTTCAAAAGATTTAGAGTTATGCTCCGGACAAAAAATTTCTTTGAAATTATATAAAAGGAGATAATTAAAAAACTCAGGTAGATAGAGTTATGGTTGTTGGTCACTGCATTTCTCCTAGTTGCCATCTGTTTATATTCTAAGTTTAAAGTAAATCCATTGAATAGATTTGGAGTTATGCTCTGTGGACAAAGTTTCGGACGGAAAGACGGTCACACAGACGGACAGAGACTACAGTAGATTTCGCTTATTTGAATAGCCAATTTGGCACGTCCGAATATTCAAGTATCCGGAGTATTCAATTATACGGAATCAGTTATATTTTCAATGTTATCACTGACCGGGTGTAATCATCATGGAAATTGTGCTGCTTTTCATGCATAATCAAAACATCGTTTCGACACGTAAAGTGTCGTAAAAAAATTAATATTGGAATTAAATTTTAAATCCATTATAAATATAATATACATGTTTTGTTGAATTCCCAAATGAGAATACAAATTTTGTAATCCAAAACACACTTTCTAGCTTTAAATAAAACGTCCACATGTATTTCCTTTGCCCCCAACAAAAAGCTAGCGAAAACTATGCGGCAATGTACAATGTCACGCTATACGTTGCGTGTAATGATTTTTCCTATTTTCATTTTATTGCTTACCCAATGCTTACGCTAGCAACATCTATTGCTCATGTATTGTCCTGGTAAAAAGCGCGCGAAAATTAGCGTGGGTGTATATACACTGTCGAAGAAAAACTTTGTAGCGAGGCAAATGCTGTATCTTTGACGTTACGCTCTTTTCAGTTAGTTTAGTATTGAAACAGATAATGTACTGTGTACTGATTTACCAGAAATCTGGTCAATACTGGATTTAATTTTGGTTATTGTGAAAACATGATCAGCAGTGTTAAGATTGTAAAGTTTTGACAAATGTGCGCGTTTTCTATTGTTCAACATCATGTTTAGATATGATTTACTGTGACACATTTGTGTAGGTTTATATACAGGAACTACACTGTAACTCCAATATAGCGCGGTCAATGGGGTCCAAGCCGCGAAACAGCGTTATAACGGATCCGCGTTATAGGTTTTGAGCTCATTTTCTGCAGGGCGCTATAAAAACAACAGGTATAGAATAGCCTATAATATAGGTCATGTATATTGCCATGCTGTGTTGACGCAAAAACAAAAACCGAATCGTATCGATAACAGTATACATACCGCTTTTCTTATGTGCACATTTATCCGATAATCCAATAAAATAGCAACATCACTTAAAAAATAATAATCTTGAACATTAATTACGATATATGTTTAAGAAATTCGTAAACACAACCGTACGCATACATGCCATTTTCAGAAGTGTTAAGAGTACAGTGCATTATGGGGCAGAGCTTTCATTGGACGAGCGACTTTAAATTTAGATTGAATGCAATACGACTCATGTACAAAAAATTGTTTTATTGCGTCATACGCATGCAAAAAACGTGTTTCCCGGGGACTTTCTGATATCGCGCGAAAATGAAAGTGAAACTCTGTTAACAATTACCGGTACACTGCGTTTGCATGTAAATAAATCGTCTGCATTATTTAATTTCTTATACACGAACTGAAAGATT
This sequence comes from Dreissena polymorpha, assembly GCF_020536995.1. Taxonomy (NCBI): domain Eukaryota; kingdom Metazoa; phylum Mollusca; class Bivalvia; order Myida; family Dreissenidae; genus Dreissena; species Dreissena polymorpha. The sequence continues at coordinate 102,939,136 of NC_068359.1, forward strand.
AAATGACATAATACTAGAATGATAATGAAATGACAGAAAAAGTTGTTTTAAACAGTAGGCAGTATATTTCACAGCCGCTCATTTAATATAGTCAAACTGCAACCATATCAAAGTAAGAATGTTTGAATCGTTTTGAATTACTTTAATTGTATAACTATCCCGCTTGCACTTAACTTTTGGAAATTATCGCACTGAACCGCTCTGATGAGAAAATACATGTAATAAACACTGACACGCGAGTTTTTCACACCTTTATTGACATTACACAACAGATTAACACCAATTAGCTGTCGGTGTTGTTTAACCTCGAGGCGATTATAATCGGTTCAACGGACGGTTGAATAAAGCAATCAACATGTGATTGCCGCCATCTTTGAATTGTCTGAAAATACTTGAAGTTGCATAATACGGATTTAAATCAGAAATTAAATGGAATGTTGGAGAAAAAATGGGATCCAAGCACCCTCCGCGTTATATTGGATTCAGCGTTATAACGGAGCGCGTTATATTGGAGTTACAGTGTAGTATAGTGTAACATTCCATCACCTATTGCAAACTGTCGAGCAAGACATGTCAACAGTTTGTTTCTAATCAGCAACACACTCTTTAATTGTTTCTAAGCGACAACAAACTGTTAAAGTGTGTTACTCGAAAGTCTGCATTCCAAAGTTTGCATCTGACTGCACCATACATGCCATAATTTTTTAGGTCCAAAGCGGGACATTCCATAAAAAATTGTCGGGACATTTGACCAAAAAGCAGGACACTGTAAAACGATATATCATTCCACCTTTACTGTAGTTAGTATAGTACTAACAAAAACTCTTGTAACTTTTATTCAAGACATAAAACATCTGATATGAAGCATGAAATCTAAAACATAACAATAACAGTTTTATTAAATAAGACAATAGCAAACAATGAAGATAATATTAATCTTTTTAGAGTACAAAATCTGGAACATTACGACAACAATACTCATTATATTACTTTCAATGGCAAACATTAACGCAGGGGAGGCTATCCAGTACACTGAAAGTATGGGTTACAGTAAACTATTACAATAACACAAGACCACTTTTACTGTTTGTTGCGATGTTTTTTTAAGCATGTATCCATGCGCAGTTTGTTACTTGTCAATTGTCGCGGCTTAATTGGAGTAGGGTCAAACTGTCATGCATAGCACCTCGTTGTTTTTAGCTTAATTGGAGTAGGGTCAAACTGTCATGCATAGCACCTCGTTGTTTTTATTACAATTACACCCAATTACACTAGACAGGATGGGTATCACTTATTGGACTGTTTGTTGCGATTTTGGTATACCGTAATTACTCTATGTTTTAGGACACTCTAAGATTTCGGACACCCCTTTTTTTAGCAAAAATAATTATTTTTCGTGACTCTTAATTTTCAGACACACGAGTTTTCGTCAATAATTAATGTCTCTAAGTTTTCGGACAGTATTTCACAGCGCTATTTTACACAATTTCTATCCTGTTTTTGATATCTAATGACACTTCGATCATGGGGTTTTACAACCAGATTAACATCATAAAACATGGCAGGTGCATGCCTGAGGGCGACGGACCATTACATTTGCGTAATTGGGTAAATAACCTTGTAAACCGGTATTAAACAATGGTTTCGCCCGATAGCATAAGCGTTATGACAATTGCCAGGGGTAGCGCCAATAAACAGTTAAATTATTTACCGCAATGGTACTACCACTTCTCAGTAAAATAACTGTGACAAATACTAAACGCTTCAAAGTGTGATGCACCCTTTTGCAAGTTTTACGAACAATGGGAGGTGTTAGGCAACAACTGTCGGAAAGGAACAAACAAAGAATTCATAGTTTGAATTTTTTATTGCGTTAATTACAGGTTCATACTAGCGAGTATCGGTACATCACATGCTTATCTTTGAACTCGTTGGTCAAAGTACAACCTTGTAGTAACTTTCTGTCAAATAAATTAAGCATTTAAAATTATTTAAAATGCAGTGCAAAAATGTATAACTGTAATTTATACTTAACAGCACGGTATTTTACAAGCGCGTGCTATTACCGGTAGTCGTTTATACAATTGAAGCTATTTTCGGACACTTCAATTTTCGACTCTAAGTTTAATTCTGACACCTGTATTTTGTGAAATTTTTCGTATCTAAATTTTCAGACACGAAAAAAATTAATTATGTTTAAGTGTCCGAAAACATAGAGTTATTACGGTATTGCACATTCGGACTATCCCGCTATTTTGGAAATAAACATTGAATGTAAAAGACTCACTAATGACGTAGAGTTAATTTTACAAAACAATTGTTTTGTAAACCGTTTCAAACAAAGACAAAAACAAACACATTTTCAACATTTATTTCATTATAATACAACTATTGATAGCAATAAGCGACCACTATCTTGAAGACCACCATGGTGTGAATGCCTGATAAAATCAATAATTAGCCAATAAATCGCTGATAAGGTGTCATAAACAACACTGGTGCACACGAGAAGTAGAAACAGATTGTTAATTGGGGGCAATAAAGGGATTAGCGGTGGTAAGTGTTAGCGAAACAGAGCTTGAATAGCGAATTTTATTGAGAACCTATAGACCTTACATCGTTTTTTACGAATGTCGGGACAAATCGTCTCATATCGGGACGCCGGGACAAAGGGCCCAAAAGCGGGACTGTCCCGCCGAGATCGGGACGTATGGCATGTATGGACTGCACACCTGAGACTCCAGTGTTTACATTGTACTTGCTCGCTTACTACACCTGTTAGTCACGTGACGCCTGACAGACGCTGCATACATGCATGGTGTGAAATGAAAACAAAGGAAGTCAATTGAGCGTGTCTGTCAAAATACGATGCGTATCCTTGGAGATTTATGACATTCTTTGCTGGATTATAGTGTGCAATAGAAAATTGGCTATTCAATTAACCGAAATACGCCATATTTCCTATCATAATATGTGGAGTTTTTACAACGGGAAGAGATGCAAATGGTTTGGTGTTTTCAATTTCTATTCAATTAACCAAATTATTCGATTATCCGATATTCAATTAAGTGGAATCTACTGTATTACTATATCCCCTATGAAAAAAAAATCGACGGGAAAATTACAATTCCCTTATTGGTCAGCAAAATAAGAAACTAATTTTTTATTTGTATCTGGTGTAAATTAAGGTTTGCTCTCCCTATAACAAGAGAAAACAAAGCGTTGGCCCAAGTGAAGGAATTACACTTTATAAAGGCTGTGGTACGTGTAACTGGAAAGCTTGTTCTATGTGGAAAAAAGAAACGGTGATAGTAACAAAAACAACACAATTTAGTTTCTTAGTCAGTGTCTAAAAACAAATAAAATCCAATTATTTTATGAGCTGCTAATCATCTGTTTCATAAAACCTCTTTTGAACACTAGAAACTTCAATAAATGTACTATTTACTACCACCACATCATTAATAGTTAAAAAGCAAACCATGCAATATTCTAAGAACATAATTTAGAACAAAAACATAAACAAACATATTTTTGACCTTAAAAAGAAGGATCAAATGAATTGTTTATTTTCCTCCCACAACCAACATGGTCAGTAGCTAATTTTTATATTTTTACTTGTACAGATTTAAAGTGATTTTGATTTTTTTCTCCATTATAGTCAATAAACGTGTTTTTTCTGCTTGTAATCAATGATTACAATGGATTGGGTCTTTTTTAGTAAACATATGCTTGACATACATTAAATTATAAGATTGACTCAAATATTTGAAAGGTTTTTCAAATCAAAATGACAAACAAATGGTTGTTTGCCATAGTCTTTTAATTTGCTTGTGACTGAGCCGAGTTGGTTCAGGGAGGGGAAATAAAAAAACATGAAATTGGCCTAGGTTTCACCAAAATAATGCATGAAGAAAATATTGAACCATAAACAATGCACACTTTAGAGGACAATGGAAATTATTACAATTTTGAACAAATAATGTCCAACCCACAAATAATGTCCAAACCACAAATAATGTCCAACCCACAAATAATGTCCAAACCACAAATAATGTCCAACCCACAAATAATGTCCAACCCACAAATAATGTCCAAACCACAAATGACTATTTGAATCATAAATAATTATTTCTGATAAGCACATTTATTTTAACATAATAATATATACAAGAACTCTATTATTTAATTATTTTAATTTGAAATGTTCAATAAAACGAAGTTTAGGATTAATTTGGGATAAATTGGAATTAATGTATGAAAGTCTAGACTTTGGGGGTAAACAAAAACAGAATTCCAACCAAAAAATTAAATCCATCCAACAAATCAAATGTTTGATCACACGTTACACCTTCTATGTAATATAAACTTTTCAAATATTTTTATATTAAACAAATGCAATTTTAAGCATTTTCAATGACTGCTTTTTTTTGACTGACAAATTGTGTAACAATATTTTTTGCTGAGATGATGTGACACAATTTCAATGACACCACACAATTTGAACCACTTTCAGGTTTAATCAGGACATTAACGTGAATGTTAATATACTTGGCCTATTACAAAGCACAACTTTGATAAGAAAGATCTTACACTCATCATCATAACATACCATGATCTACTACACTTGTCAAGAATACTTATAAGTAATCATGTCAATTGCTAAAGCTTACTATAAAAATTTCTTAACTTGTTCAATAAAATATAATACATTTCAGAACCTATAATTAAACCACTGTAATACATACCATGCCACCTCATTACCTAAATATATATTCAAAAATATTTGGAAGGTTTTGCAAATCCAAATGACGAACAAATGGTTGCCATAGTCTTTTAATTTTCTTGTGACTGAGCTGAGTTGGTTCAGGGAGGGGAAATAAAAACCATAAAATTGGCCTAGGTTTCACCAATATAATGCACGGAGAAAATATTGAACCATTAACAATGCACACTTTAGAGGACAATTTAAATTATTAAAATTTTGAACAAATAATGTCCAACCCACAAATAAGGCCATCCTTAAAAATTCTTTTATTTGGCATACCCCGACCTACCACTAAAATCGGCCCGACTGAACTTTTTTTTTGTTACTTTCCCCCAAATTTTTTTTTGACGAGCCGAAACTTCTTTCCGCTAAATTTGTCCTTTCTGCTTTTTATCCTTTCCGGTTATTTGCGTCATTTAATTGAATGCTCTTTCAAGGATATCTAGAATAGCAATGAACAAAAGGCGTACCGATATTTTTTTGAGTCGCCTATTTATTTGACATATGCATATGCGATTAATTCGACTTCAAATACAATTAAACCGCTCTTGTTTTTCTCATATCCCTTTAATTAAAATACGCTGCTGTCGTTAAGAATAGTTTGGGAGTAAAAAAAAACAAATTAATTAATTATCACCGTTCAATTCAATTTGGCAATCGGCAGAGATGTGTAATATTATCGCCATATAACTAATCAATTTTTTATCACTCTTTAATACAGATCGGTAAATATTTGGTAGAAAGATAAAAAGTGGTCAGCTTAGAAATATTTATTGACGGGTATTGTCACGTTTTTGTTTCATTTGCTTATCTCTTTATACGACTTTCCGACCAGTCGCTATTTTGGAGGCAAACGGCGATATTAAATGTGTATTCAAATTAAACAACATCTGCGTATGAATGACCCAATATTATCCGATAGCTATTTTGGAGGCAGACGGCGATATTAAATGTGTATTCAAATTATACAACATCTGCGCATGAATGACCCAATATTATCCGATAGCTCCACCCATTCTCACGTTTCATTTGACAACGTCATGTCATGTGTAAGCGAGCTCAATGCTGATTGGCCAGCTACCATGTGCCCTTCATTAACAATTAGGTCAAGCAATGTCTAATCGGGTACAGACCGAGTTTCGTTAACTGTTTGAATTGCAAAAACTTTTATTGAAACAAAGAGACAAATATAGAAAACCAGTCCGGATTAAAAAGGGAGGATGTTTTCAAATTTTTTTTACTAGATTTTCGCATTTTCGCAATTTAGATTTTTCTTGAGCCAAATTTCCAATAGTTTTGCAAATGACTCAAATGGCGAACGACAGCAGGAGCATTGCGAAAGTGTTATTATTGGAATAGATGCTCACTGCTACAGTGCTTGGCTGTCGTTCGCCATTTGCGAAAGTATAGCGAATTTGGCTCCAGAAAAATATAATTTGCGAATATGCTTAAATCTCGTTAAATTTCATTAAAAACATCCGCCATTTTAATCCGGAGTGTTTATGGTAGCGGGCCAATCAACATTGAGTTCGCTATCGGGTAATATTGGGTTATTCATGCGCAGATAATGGAATACACAGTTGATATTGTCGTCTGCCTACAATATAACGGCCGATGGCAAAAGTAGTATAACAATAAGTAAAAGAAAAGAAGCTCTTTATATAAAAAATTGACTTATGAATACACCTGCGGTGATACGAACGGTGCAGAAAAATCTTTACCAATTTCCTTTCATGAGGCAGAAGACTTGGAGCTTTATTTGATAATTACCTTTCAGTTTGGTATATGTCGGAGTTCAATGTCAGAAAAAAAATTAAAAAAAAAAAATTAAATCCCTACCTACCGACCCACCCAAATTTACCTGGGTCGGGTTATGCCAAACAAACAATTTTTTAAGGATGGCCTAATGTCCAAACCACAAATGACTCTTTAAATCATGAATGATTATTTCTGATAAGCATAAATATTAAACCTCTGTAATACATACCATACCTCCTCATTACCTATTTCGTTTCAAAGGAAAAAAATATATACTTTGTTTAATCTTGTAGAGTATATACCGTAATTATTCTATGTTTTTGAACACTAAGTTTTCGGACACCCCTTTTTTTTAGCAAAAATAATTATTTTTCGTGACTCTTAATTTTCAGACACACGAATTTTCGTCAATATTTAATGTCTCTTAGTTTTCGGACAGTATATTTTACAGCCCTATTTTACCAAATTTCGGTCCTGTTTTCGATATCAAATGACACTTCGATCATGGGGTTTTACAACCAGATTAACATCATAAAACATGGCAGGTACATGCCTGAGGGCAACGGACCATTACATTTGCGTTATTGGGTAAATAACCTTGTAAACCGTATTAAACAATGATTTTGCCAGATAGCTTAAGCGTTATGACAATTACCAGGGGTAGTGCCAATTGACAGTTCAATTATCTACCGCAATGGTACTACCCCTTCTCAGTAAAATAAGTGACAAATACTAAATGCTTCAAAGTGTGATGCACCCTAATGCAAGTTTTACGAACAATGGAAGGTGTTAGACAACAACTATTGGAAATGAACAAACAAAGAATTCATAGTTTGCTTTTTTTATTGCGTTAATTAAATGTTCATACTAGTGAGTATCGGTACATCACATGCTCATGTTTGAACTCGTCGGTCAAAGTACAACCTTGTAGTAACTTTCTGTCAAATTAATTAAGCATTTAAAATTATTTAAAATGCAGTGCAAAAATATATAACTGTAATTTATACCATACAACATGGTACATTTTACAAACGCGTGCTATTACTGGTAGTCGTTAATACAATTGATGCTATTTTTGGACACTTCAATTTTCAACTCTAAGTTTTCGGACACCTGTAATTTGTGAATATTTTTCTTGTCTACTTTTTCGGACATGAAAAAAATTACTTATTTTTAAGTGTCCGAAAACATAGAGTAATTACGGTACTGTTACATTTGAAATTTGGCTATAAGATAAAAAGATTAGAACATGTAATGTTCTATTTTGATTATATGAATCATTTATGATGATTTTCTGCTAAGTAAAATTTTATGTCCCTGTAGGTCTGCAATATCAAGCAAATTATAAAGGGTCAAAATACTCAACCATCTAAGAAGTTAAATCTGCATGCACTATTTAACAATTGACCTTAAAGGTATCTGGAACTGTCAACCATGTTAATGCAATCATGTGAACTGTGATAAAAACACTGAAATAATCCACAGACTATGATGACTAAATAAAACAAGGGGGCCTGAAAGGCCCAAAGTCGCTCACCTGAGATTCAAAGGAACTGACCTGTTCTGTGAAGCCCAAGATGTAATTAGAACAATATGTTCTTACCAACTTTTATGACTAGTGAACACCCTGGCAGCCACATTTTTCAACAGACCAGAACCATTTTCATACACATCCAAGATATCATTTAAACAAATATACTGACTAAGTTTCATGAAGATTCATAAGTCCATATAAGGAAAAATGCCCCGCCCACTGGTGGCCGAGATTTCAAGCAACTGGAACCTCTTTTGAACTTGTCCAAAATATCATTGGGACAAATCTTCTGACAAAGTTTCATGATGATCACACAATAAATATGGCTTCTAGAGTGTTAACAAGGTAAAACTATAGCTATATTAGGAAAAATGCCACGCCCCCTTGGCGGCCATGTTTTTCCACCAACCGGAACCATTTTCATAGTCATCCAGTATATCATTGGAACAAATCATCTGACCAAGTTTCATGATGATCGGACAATAAATGTGACCTCTAGAGTGTTAACAAGGTTTTACTAAAGCATTATATAAAGCCATATTAGGAAAAATGCCCCACCCCCTGGTGGCCATGTTTTTAAGCAACCAAAACCATTTTCGAACTCATCCAAGATATCATTAGTACAAATCTTCTGACCAAGTTTCATGAAGATCGGAAAATAAATGTGGCCTCGAGAGTGTAAACAAGGTTTTACTATAGCCATATAAGGAAAAATACCCCGCCCCCTGGCAGCCATGTTTTTCAACCAACCAGCATCATTTTTGAACTCGTCCAAGATATTATTGGGGTGAATCTTCTGACCATGTTTCATGAAGATTGGACAATAAATGTGGCCTCTAGAGTGTTAACAAGATTTTACTATAGCCATATATAGCCATATAAGGAAAAATGCCCCGCCCCTTGGCAGACATGTTTTTCAAGCAAACGTAACCATTTTTGAACCCATCCAAGATATCATTGAGACCAATCGTGTGACCAAATTTCATGAAGATTGGAAAATAAATGTGGCCTCTAGAGTGTTCACAAGGTTTTACTATAGCCATATATAGCCATATAAGGAAAAATGCCCTGCCCCTTGGCAGCCATGTTTTTGAAGCAAACGTAACCATTTTCGAACTCATCCAAGATATCATTGAGACCAATCTTCCGACTAAATGTCATGAAGATTGTCAATAAATGTGGCCTCTAGAGTGTTAACAAGGTTTCTCTATAGCCATATAAGGAATACTGCCCCGCCCCCTGGCGGCCATGTTTTTCTACGGACCGGAACCTTTTTTGAACTCAACCAACATATCATTTAGACAAACATTTTGACAAAGTTACATGAAGATTGGGCATCAAATGTGACTTCTACAGTGTTTTTCTTTTTTTTACCTATTGACCTAGTTTTTGACCCAGCATGGCCCAGTTTAGAACTCAGTTGAGGTATCAATGGGACATATGTTCTGACCAAATTTCATTAAGATCAGACAATACATGTGGCCTCTAGAGTGTTCACAAGGCAGAATGTTGACGACGGACGACGCACGATGGACGACGGACAAAAAGCGATCACAAAAGCTCACCATGAGCACGTTGTGCTCAGGTGAGCTAACAAATAGGGACATATATCCTATTTAAAATCTTTGCTGCAACTTACTTAAAATTGTTCCAATGAATTGTAAAGTTACAGTCTACACCTGGGGGAAAGTGCATCTTAAAGTGATAATAATGATGTTACTGCCAATACCACATGTATCATGCCCTAATTCTATATTTGACCTTTACATCTATTCATTGTGACCTTGATTTGTTTTAAGCAAGGGAGGTTGGCCTTACATTGGACACACAGTCTAGCATGGTTAGCATTTTGTGTAAAGATGTTGTCAAAGAGGGGTAGATATGATGCATTAACAAGACTATTGCCAAGCAATATGGTCCCCTACCGGTAAAACTCAACCATTTTCAGCAATATTTCTAGTCTATTTGTTGCCTTAGCGACCAGAATTCTTGACGCAGGAACAAAATGAAATGACGTGCATAATGTCCATAAAAATAAGAATTCAGATTGATAAAGCGGCTATTATATTATCCCCTCTTAGCATAAAAAATAGTTAAACATGTAGTAACTTATTTTTTTTTTACAAACACAAGAGCTTTTGTCACCAAATTAACTGAAACTCGTGCATTGCTTTGTCAACTATTATACTTTATTTGCAATCGCGCTAAAATATAAAGGTTTAAAAAGTAAACTTACCAGAAATTCATCAAATCTAGTATAAAATTTAAGCAAAGGTTACAATTAATGAAACACAAAGCAATATCTTGAAGCATAAAAAAAATTGTTTCCACTTACACAACTGACCATAACTTTCTGTGCCAAATCAAAACTTTGTATAAAAAGTTGAGTTTGGGATCGTTTTTGTTAAATTTGATTGTATTCATTAATGTATTCTTAAGTTTGTGATGATTTTTCCCATACAGGATCATATTTGCAAATATTAAATTTAAATTAACCAAAAATAGCTGAACAAGAATGTTCAATAGAGATTTCAAATAGTTCTGAACATCAATTCATATTCAAAAGGGGGAATCATAGAAAAAGCTTACCCCCCCCCCCCCCCCCCCCCCGCGCCCAATAAAATACCCGACCTACCTATCAAATTTTCTTGTGGCATTTTTGGTGAAAACAAGTTACATGTTCATAGGCCTTACAGGAAGATTATTAAATTAACAATTTTTATCAATCTAGCAAAAAATGTTAAGAAACACATACCTGGCCTGCAGAACAGGCAAACACAATGGCAGCAGAGAAGGTGGATGTGGAAAAGTAACCAGATCTGCAAGACAGGCTCTCAAATTAGTTGCAAGAGATTCAAGACTGGCGTGTATAGCATCATAGTCAACCTTGGCATGCCAAGACCATGGGGTTGGGCCTGCTTCCTGGAATGCTGCACTCAGAAGATGGGCCAAATGAGACAGCATCATCAAGGCTATATCCTGAAAAACACGGCACCATTTTCACTATTGCTCTGATACATTATTTGTTACAAATACAATAAATTAATTACAAGTTACAATTTGAACCAGAAAAATTTGGAAAGTACTGCCATTTCTGGAACTATGTATATGTTGTTATGTATTATTCATACTTAAACAAGAGTTCCGCGGTCGGAGATGACCGCATTGAAGCCGGATTTTTTATTTAAATGACAGGAAAGTACCTTTCGTGTTTTTGTCAATGCAATACTTAAATTACTGAAATATTGTTCAAAGGTCAAAATGAAATGTAAGTACTTTTCAAGGCATGAGCAAACCTTGTGTTATGTTTTGAATGCATGCATATACATGAACAACAATAACATTTAAGGTCACAAATATGAACTTGAATTGACAATTAGGAAAGTTTGATCTCAATTTTTTTATTAGCAAATTAGTAACATATTGTTTGAAGTTTCCATCAATTTCATTATGAAATGTAAGAAAATAAACTTAGATGAAATAATACTATTTATTGTTTTGCTTTCACATTTAAGGTCACTGTCAATTGAAAGACTTTAAAATGACCAGTTGTTCTCTTGACCAGTGGTCATCTGTTAGTCATAGCAAAGTCCATGTCCAAGCATACGAAAGTTAAAACAACTTTTAATTTTTAACATTCAAGGTCACAGTGACCTTGACCTTCAATGACCTTAAAATGACCAATTGTCATCTACTAGTGCTGGCCAACCTTCATGTCCAGTTTGAAGACTGTAAGTCCAAGCATAAGAAAGTTATACCATGAAATAAGAATTTTAACATTTTTACATTCAAGGTCACGGTGACCTTGACCTTAAAATGACCAGTGGTCATCTACTAGTTCTGGCCAACCTTCATATCAAGTTTGAAGACTCTAGGTCTAAGCATACCAAAGTATTAACAACTTTAACATATTTACATCCAAGGTCACAGTGACCTCGACCTTCAAATGAATGACCTTGAAATGACCAGTGGTCATCTAAGTGTGCTTGCAAACCTTTACGTCAAGTTTGAGATTCTAGGTCCAAGCATACCAAAGTTACAACAATTTTAACATTTTAACATTTAAGTTCACAGTGACCTTGACCTTCAAATGAATGACATTGAAATGAATGACCTTGAAATGACCAGTGGTCATCTAAGTGTGCTTGCAAACCTTTACGTCAAGTTTGAGATTCTAGGTCCAAGCATACCAAAGTTATAACAATTTTAACATTTTAACATTGAAGGTCACAGTGACCTTGACCTTCAAATGAATGACATTGAAATGAGCAGTGGTGATCTTCTAGTACTGGCCAGCCTTTATGTCAAGTTTGAAGACTCTAGGTACAAGCATACCAAAGTTATAACATGGAATAAGAACTTTAACATTTTTACCTACCAAAGTTATAAGAACTTTAACATTTTTACATTCAAGGTCACAGTGACCTTGACCTTAGAATGAATGACCTTGAAATGACCAGTGGTCATCTAAGTGTGCTTGCAAACCTTCATGTCAAGTTTGAAGACTCTATGTCCAAGCATACCAAAGTTATAACAATTTTAACATTTTAACATTTAAGGTCACAGTGACCTTGACCTTCAAATGAATGACATTGAAATGACCAGTGGTCATCTTCTAGTACTGGCCAATCTTTATTTCAAGTTTGAAGACTCTAGGTACAAGCATACCAAAGTTATAACATGAAATAAGAACTTTAACATTTTTACATTCAAGGTCACAGTGATTATTTCAAGTTTGAAGACTCTAGGTACAAGCATACCAAAGTTATAACATGAAATAAGAACTTTTAACATTTTTACATTCAAGGTCACAGTGACCTTGACCTTCAAATGAATGACCTTGAAATGTCCAGTGGTTACTTACTAGTTCTGGCCAACCTTCATGTCAAGTTTCAAGACTCTAGGTCCAAGCATACCAAAGTTATAACAACTTTAACATTTTTACATTCAAGGTCACAGTGACCTTGACCTTCAAATGAATGACCTTGAAATGTCCAGTGGTTACTTACTAGTTCTGGCCAACCTTCATGTCAAGTTTCAAGACTCTAGGTCCAAGCATACCAAAGTTATAACAACTTTAACATTTTTATATTGAAGGTCACAGTGACCTTCACCTTCAAATGAATGACCTTGAAATGACCAGTGGTCATCTGTTAATCCTGGCCAACCTTCATGTCAAGTTTGAAGACTCTAGGTCCAAGCATACCAAAGTTATACCATGAAATAAGAACTTTAACATTTTTACATTCAAGGTCACAGTGACCTTGACCTTCAAATGAATGACCTTCAAATGACCAGTGGTTACTAACTAGTTATGGCCAACCTTCATGTCAAGTTTCAAGACTCTAGGTCCAAGCATACCAAAGTTATAACAACTTTAACATTTTTTATATTGAAGGTCACAGTGACCTTGACCTTCAAATGAATGACCTTGAAATGACCAGTGGTCATCTGTTAATCCTGGCCAACCTTCATGTCAAGTTTGAAGACTCTAGGTCCAAGCATACCAAAGTTATACCATGAAATAAGAACTTTAACATTTTCGAGCACGCCGCCACCCCGCCCGCCCGCCCGCCCCCCCCCGCCCGCCCGACAACATCAATCTATAAGCCGAGATTTTTTCGAAAAAAATCCGGCTAAAAATGGATTTACAATCAAAGACAGATATCAAAGGCTAGAGTACTACCAGGTAAGACATCGAGTTCAATTTCCTATTATGAAGCTCCATATACAATCAATAGACATATTTGGGAAAAAAAAGAAGAAAATTCATTGAATTGATATCCTCCGCCCAAATAAATTGTGTTTATGGATGGGTGCAAATCCCTTGATATATGGTATAATCTTACAAAATAATCAAGTGTAGGGCAATAGTTTGCATGCGTAGCAATTCTTCTTATTGATATTATATATACACCCATGAAGTTTCATGTTGAAATCTTGTAGAGTATCTGAGATATAGCCTTCAAAAGGTACATTATACAAAAACAACAAAGGGCAATAACTCTTAGTTAATAGAACAAGATGTGTTTGTGAAACACAATGTCCCCCTATATGATGTTTGACCTTGAAGGATGACCTTGACCTTGTGAAGGATGACCTTGACCTTTCACCACTCAAAATGTGCAGCTCCATGAGATACACATGCATGCCAAATATCAAGTTGCTATCTTCAATATTGCAAAAGTATTCATAAAATAAGTGATTTGGGCCACATATATTTGACCTCTGACCTTGAAGGATGACCTTGACCTTTCACCACTCAAAATGTGCAGCTCCATGTGATGCACATGCATGCCAAATATCAAGTTGCTATCTTCAATATTGCAAAAGTATCTATAAAAAAAGTGATTTGGGCCACTTATATTTGACCTCTGACCTTGAAGGATGACCTTGACCTTGACCTTTCACCACTCAAAATGTGCAGCTCCATGAGATACACATGCATGCCAAATATCAAGTTGCTATCTTAAATATTGCAAAAGTATTCATAAAATGAGCTATTTTGGCCACATATATTTGACCTCTGACCTTAAAGGATGACCTTGACCTTGAACTTTCACCACTCAAAATGTGTAGCTTCATGAGATACACATGCATGCCAAAATATGAAGTTGCTATCTTCAATATAACAAAAGTTATTGCAATATGTTAAAGTTGGCGCAAACAGACCAACAGACAGACCAACAGACAGGGCAAAAACAATATGTCCCCCACTACTATAGTGGGGGACATAAAAACAACAAAGGGCAATAATTCTTAGTTAAGAAAGTGAAGGGTTATGGATCTTAGGCAATTCATAAAATAACAAGGGTTCCGCGGTCGGAGAAATATGCCCCCAAAACAGGGCTTTGAACTAGTGACCCCAATATCAATAGGGGTCAACTACTGTCCAAGGCAAATGCACATGGGAAGTATCAAGTCAATAGGTCAATTCATTGACGAGTTATTGATCAGAAACGCTTTTTCCCCACTTATTGTGACAGTGACTATGATCTTTGACCTAGTGACCCCAATTTCAATAGGGGTCATCTATTGTCCAAGTCCAATGCACATGGGAAGTACCAAACCAATCGGACAATATGTTGACGCCTTATTGAACAGAAACAATTTTCACACTTATTGTGACCGTGACCTTTGACCTAATGATCCCTATTTCAATATGGGTCATCTGCTCTCCAAGGCAAATGCACATGTAAAGTATCAAGCAAATCGGTCAATTCAATGAGTCATTGGTAGTAAACAATTTTTTTACACTTATTGTGACAGTGACCTTTGAGCTAGTGACCCCAATTTCAATAGGGGTCATCTATTGTCCAAGGCCAATGCACATGTGAAGTATCAAGCCAATTGGTCAATTTGTTGACAAGCTATTGATCGGAAACAAAGTGGTCTACCGACAAACTGACCGACAGACATCAAGCAAAATCATATACCCCCTCTGCTTCAAAGGGGGGCTTAATAATTAAGTGTAGGGTTATGGTACTTGTGCATGGCAATTCT
The DNA here is from genome assembly GCF_020536995.1 of Dreissena polymorpha. Taxonomy (NCBI): domain Eukaryota; kingdom Metazoa; phylum Mollusca; class Bivalvia; order Myida; family Dreissenidae; genus Dreissena; species Dreissena polymorpha. The sequence goes on from NC_068359.1 coordinate 102,954,699, forward strand.
CCTCCTTGATATCTTTACACCCATGAATGTTCATATAACAATCTTATAGCGTATCTGAGGTAAAGCCTTGAAAATTTACATGATACAAAAACAAACAAGGGCAACTAGAGCTTTGTCACAGATGTGACAAATACCCCCACATGCTGCATTGACACAGAATATTTTGCATGTCGTCTTCACAAAAAACAGCAGACACCATGCTCAATGTTTAAAACGCACTAAGTGACCCCTTGACCTAGTTTTTGACCCGGAAAGGCCCATGTTCTAACTTGGCCATAAGATCATCTGGATAAAACTTCTGAACAAGTTTGGTGAAGATCGGATCGGAACTACTTGAAATAGAGAGCGGACACCATGCTGAATGTTAAAAAACCTTTTTGACCCGGCATGACCCATATTCAAACTTGATCTAGACATCATCTAGATACAACTTCTAACCAAGTTTGGTGAAGATTGGATGAAAACTACTTGAATTAGAGAGCGGACAACATGGTGTTGTTGAAAACGCACTAAGTGACCCTGTGACGTAGTTTTTGACCCGGCATGACCCATATTCAAACTTGACCTAGACATCATCTAGATACAACTTCTGACCAAGTTTGGTGAAGATCGGATGAAAACTACTTGAACAAGGGCTGTTTGTAAAACATGCATGCCCCCCATATGGGCTGTCAGTTGTAGTGGCAGCCATTGTGTGAATACGTTTTTTGTCACTGTGACCTTGACCTTTGACCTAATGTAAGTTATCATCCAGAAACCATTGTACTATTTCGAGTCACTGTGACCTTGACCTTTGACCTAGTGATCTGAAAATCAATAGGGGTCATCTGCCTGTCATGATCAAGGAGGGAGTAAGAGGGGAGTATAAAGTGGGGTGTGGTAATTAATTAGATGTTTAAAAAAAAACAAGATGCGTTTGTGAAACACAATGTCCCCCTATATGACGTTTGACCTTGTAGGATGACCTTGACCTTGACCCTTCACTTCTCAAAATGTGCAGCTCCAGGAGATACACATGCATTTCAAATATAAAATTGCTAGCTTCAATATTGCAGAAGTGACATTACATGCGCAATTTTGACCCATATATTTGACCTTGAAGGATGACCTTGACCTTTCACCACTAAAAATGTGCAGCTCCATGAGATACACATGCATGCCAAATATCAAGTTGCTATCTTCAATATTGCAAAAGTATTCATAAAATTAGCAATTTGGGCCACATATATTTGACCTCTGACCTTGAAGTATGACCTTGACCTTGACCTTTCACCACTCAAAATGTGCAGCTCCATGAGATACACATGCATGCCAAATATCAAGTTGCTATCTTCAATATTGCAAAACTACTCATAAAATGAGCGATTTTGGCCACATATATTTGACATCTGACCTTGACCTTTCACCACTCAAAATGTGCAGCTCCATGAGATACACATGCATGCCAAATATCAAGTTGCTATCTTGAATATTGAAATACTGCAAAAGTGTACATTAAATGAGCGTTTTTGACCCATATATTTGACCTTTGACCTTGAAGGATGACCTTGACCTTGACCTTTCACCACTCAAAATGTGCAGCTCCATGAGATACATATGCATGCCAAATATCAAGTTGCTATCTTCAATATTGCAAAAGTTATTGCAAATGTTAAAGTTGGCGCAAACCAACCAACCAACAGACCAACAGACAGGGCAAAAACAATATGTCCCCCACTACTATAGTGGGGGACAACAATTTTTTTTTTTTTTTTTTTTTTTTTTTTTGGGGGGGGGGGGGGGGGGGGGTATAAGATGTTTAAAAAAAAAATGTTTTTTTGAGGGGGGGTGGGGGGGGGGTGGGGGGGGTGGGGGGGGTAGGGGGGAGTGAGAGGGGGTCTAATGTGGTGTGTGGTAATTTATTAGATGTTTAAAAAAAATGGGGGGGGGATGGGGGTGGGGTAGGGGGGGGGGGTGGGGGTGAGAGGGGGGTATAATGTGAGGTGTGGTAATTTATAAGAGGTTTAATAAAACAAAATTGGGGGGGGGTGGGGGGGTAGGGGGGTGGGTGGTGAGAGGGGGGTCTAATGTTGGGTGTGGTAATTTATTAGATGTCAGGGATTTCAATAGACGCAGAATACTGCGTTTTGACGCAAGCAAATTAAAAATGACTCGTTTTTGACTCAACCCTTTTGTCTGCCGTGCGTCACTTTGACGCATCGAAAATTTGACCCGTGCGTCAGTCAGTTAACATCTCCAGTTCCATGGTAATAAATCCCGCTGTGCTCCTAATTGAAATTAATGTTTCAGTATTTGAAACTCGGTCCATTATCGAGGGAATACCCCAGGAGTTGTTTAACTTATCTGATCTCTTCCAATACACGTCACCGTCAAAATAGTGCATGCACACTAACTGGGTAATTAGCAGCAGCGATTACGTGATATTTGATTGACCATCTGATAATTGCAGGGTCTTTTGCAGACTTTGCAGACAGCACAGTTAAAGAAAGTCGGCAAAAGTAATTAAAGAAAAAACAAAATTGATCAAAGGTCTATAAATTACGTAGATCAACTAGTATGATTAATCCAACGAGTTTTGTCACTTTGTTAATTCACCGATAATAAAGAGTAACACCCATCTTATATGAACTGGAATCACAGTTCATTTTTATACTAACAACTCATAATACTACACATAAACATTGAGAAAACACATTTCCTCTGTAATATATAAATTATCCGAGTAGAATTTAATTGATACGTCGACCTTCGACACTGTAAATGACCGACGTAACATTCAACCCGCGTTCAATTCAAAGCTGGCGAATCAAATTACAAGTAATGGTGATTCAATAATGGAGAAAGCATTAACTGGATTTAAAAACATTTGATAAGGTTTGTTAAACCAGATAACAAAAAGAAAAATTTGGATTATTAAAGTAAAACTGTTACAGGTAAGGCATTCTTAAGTGTCCATATTTCGGACATGCATAGTATTCGGATAAACAGTAATAGGTATACTAGATGTTCCATGCATTTAGATTGTGTTTTGTTAGAAAAGCTATCATAGCAATGATGATAATATAATAACGATAAATATGTGATGAAAAGGTGCTACCGGCACAGATCTTAAATGTGTTATAAGGAAGTAGATTTTAATGTACCAATTCATTAAAATATGTTGTGCTATGTATCATGGTATTGTTATTTAATAAAGCAGTATAACTTTTTAAGATATTGTGTTACTCGTAGAGCATATTTTTATCTAAAAAATTGAATAATACAGACAAAAACACAATTAACGCGCTTCAGAATTGACCCCAGCATTTTTCAATTTGACTCCTCAAAATTTCAGTCCAGGGGTCATTGACTCCTGGTTTTTAAAATCTATTGAAATCCCTGGATGTTTAAAAAATAATAATATTTTGTTATATTTTTTTGGGGGGTGGGGGTTGGGGGGGGGGGGTAGGGGGGGTGGGGGGTGAGAGGAGGGTATAATGTGAGGTGTGGTAAGAAATAAGATGTTTAAAAAAAATATTTAAAAAAAATTGGGGGGGGGGGGTGGTAGGGGGGAGTGAGAGGGGGGGGGGGGGGGGGTTATAATGTGGTGTGTGGTAATTATTAGATGTTTAAAAAAGTAATTTTTTTTTGGGGGGGGGGGGGTGGGGGTGGGGGGGGGGTGGGGGTGAGAGGTGGGTATAATGTGGGGTGTGGTAATTTATAAGATGTTTAAAAAAATGGGGGGTGGGGTAGGGGGGTGGGGGGTGAGAGGGGGTTATAATGTGGGGTGTGGTAATTTATTAGATGTTTAAAAAAAAAATGGGGGGGGTGGGGTGGGGGGGGTAGGGGGGTGGGGGTGACAGGGGGGTATAACGTGGGGTGTTGTAATTTATAAGATGTTTAAAAAAAAAAAAATTGGGGGGTGGGTGGGGGGGTATGTAGGTGGGAGGGGGTAGGGGGGTGGGGGTGAGAGGGGGGTATAATGTGGGGTTTGGTAATTTATTAGATGTTTAAAAAAAAAATTGGGGGGGCGGGGGTGGGGGGGGGGGTTGGGGGGGTAGGGGGGACTGAGAGGGGGGTATAATGTGATTATAAAAAATAACAAATGATCTCACACTGACATGAACAAATATCGTCTATTTATTAAACATGAAATTTAAACTTATTGCATTTGTTTCCCCTGTATATAAGAAAGATATAATAGTGTATTACCTCCCCTGTCCTGCTTATATTTATATCAATCAACAAAATTAAACATTAACACAATATTTATTATACAAAATATACAAAAAATCTCATATTCTGATAATATTTTTACTGATCCACTTTATTTTACTCAAAGGATGGTGTTTCATTGGACTGATAATTATAGATTTAGGATAACAGACCAGTTGCTTCAGTTATATTGTTCAGAGTTCGCCCTGTTGGCCGTTAATGCGTTCTTGAGTTATCATCCAAAAACCATTTTACTATTTCGGGTCACCGTGACCTTGACCTTTAACCTAGTGACCTCAAAATCAATAGGGGTCATCTGCGAGTCATGATCAATGTACCTATGAAGTTTCATGATCCTAGGCCCAAGCGTTCTTGAGTTATCACCCGGAAACCACCTGGTGGACGGACCGACAGACCGACCGACATGAGCAAAGCAATATACCCCCTCTTCTTCGAAGGAGGGCATAATTAGAGAGCGGTCAACATGGTGAAGTTTAAAACGCACTTAGTGACCCCATGACCTAGTTTTTGACCCAGCATGACCCATATTTGAACTTGACCTAGACATCATCTAGATACAACTTCTGACCAAGTTTGGTGAAGATCGGATAAAAAATACGTGAATTAGAGAGCGGACACCATGCTGAACGTTAAAAAATGCACTAAGTGACCCCATGACCTAGTTTTTGATCCGGCATTACCCCTATTCGAATTTGGCCTAGACATTATCTAGATACAACTTCTGACCAAGTTTGGTTAAGATCGGATGAAAACTTACTTGAATTAGAGAGCGGACACTTAATACGGACCGACAGACAGACCGACCGACCGACAGACAAGTTCACTCCTATATACCCCCCTAAACTTCATTTGTGGGGGTATAATAACTCTTAGTTAAGAAAGTGTAGGGTTATGGTTCTGTACATGGCACTTTTACCCATTGATTTCTACACACCCATGAAGTTTCATGTTGAAATTTTGTAGCGTATCTAAGATATAGCCCCAAAAGTTCCATGATAAAAAAACAACAAAGGACAAGTACTCAAATTTAAGAAAGTGAAGGGTTATGGTTCTTAAGCATGGCACTTTTCTTCATTAATATCAATACACCCATAAAGTTTCATGTTGAAGTCTTGCATGGTATCTGAGATATGGCCCTGAAAATTAACATAAAAAACAAAGGGCAATAACTCTTATTAAAAAAAGTGTAGGGTGTTGTATGTTGATATATCTATACAAACCTATGAAGTTTCATGTTGATATCTTATATAGTTTCTTAGATATAGCAGGGTTCGACACTAAGGCACGTCCGACAGACATTGTCTAGTAAAATCGGTGGTCGGGCTAGTAAAACTGAGGGCTAGCTTGTCCGACTGGTCATACATAAAAAATCTATACTGATTCATATAACTATAACTAACTTCTGTGAAAACCTTTTTTCTTAATGTGTAAAATTACCCTCGTATCCGTTATTTACATCAGAACAAAACTGGCGTATATAAATAAACGCGGAGCATTCACATGATTCATCGCTTTTTTTAGAGGCGAAGGAGAGCTTCCCGCAGAAATTACTTGTTTCCATTGGTCAAGTTGTCGAATATTAATGATTTTCTGCATGTCTTAAAACTTTACAGCATGTTTTTACGACTTCTATCAAAAAAGGGTATCGTCAATGTAAACATTTTGGTGTAGCAGACGAGAGAATGTTATTTAAAGAATGGCTTTGTTCACGTTTGGATTTTCGACCGACAAATCAGTAAATAAAGAAGAATCCGAAGGTAAAACTGACAGGAAATGTAAATATGAAGAAAAACAAAAACATCAATTTTATCCTAAATGGAAAATCAAGTTCCCATGGCTTGAATTTGACGAAGAAAAGCAAAAAATGTTTTGCATCCCAGGCAAAGCATACGAAAAGGTTGGTCGGTTTGAAGAAGGAACTGATAATTTTCAAATTGATGCATTTAAAGCCATAATGTGTCTACACAACATAAAAGACATAGGCAAAAATATGAAATTGAGAAATTAGTATTATTTTATTGATTAACTATTTGCATCATCATAACTTTCTGGTGTTCACTGTTTATTTACTGAAAAATCCTGATTAAACAGTTACATGACAAAATTGTGTTTTTTTGCTATGTCATTTATGGTCTAGTAGACATCAGATTCGGGCTAGTACATTTTAAGAGGAGCTGGTTTTGCTGTAAAAACAGTTAATGTCGAACCCTGTATAGCCTAAAAATGTTTTTTTACAGATGGACGGAGGTACAATGCCAATTCAATACCCCTTGACCATTGTCGAGGGATAAAAAAATTATGTGACACATCACAGTTTTCAGTATTTATACCAGCTTGTTAGAGGAATGTGCTCGAATATCTTCAAACTTCTCGTCAGAAGCGTTTGCATTCACAAGTTCAATGACACATGTTGTGTCCATACAAGCTGCTTTATCTGTATCAAAATCTTCATCATTTATTTTTAATTTGGCTGATCGATCCTCGTCTTTCATCGCCACGAACACTAAAAGCATACAAAACAAGACTATTGTCAAGCAATATAAGTCCCATACCGGCCCCACCATTGTCAGAAATTCCAGATTTTTTTTATATATATTTGTTGCGATAGCAACCATTTTTTTGATTTAGGAACAAAATGAAATGACATGCATAATGTCCATATTGCCATCTATCCATGTTTCATGAAAAAATATAAAGAACTTTAAAAGTTATTGCAGGATCCAGAAAACCACCATGTTCAGCAGTATTTCTAGTCTATTTGTTGCCATAGCAACCAGAATTTTTGACGTCGGAACGAAATGAAATGACGTGCATAATGTCCATATTGCCATCTATCCAGGTTTCAAGTTACATGAAAAAATATTAAGAACTTTAAAAGTTATCGCAGGATCCAGAAAAGTGTGACAGACTGACGGACAGACTGACAGACGGACTGACAGACGGAGCGCAAGCCATAAGTCCCCTCCAGTGAAACCCGTAGGGGACAATAAAAACAAGCATTTTGTATCTCGTTAAATCTATGTTACAAGATCACATCTAGCTCTTAAATTTCAGCCATTGCTATAAGGAAGACTGTTTTTTTATGTGTTAACATTATTTTTCAAAATAATTTTACAATATATTTGTTGATTTTGACTGGTTATCGAGCTTTTAGCAGTAACCATTTTTCTATTTTAAATACAAGTGACCTTGACCATGACCAAACTAGACCCAAATGCTATCCCCAGCTGCATCTGCATGCTAGCTTGCTAAAATCAAAGTTTTGTCACAATGGAACAATGCAAACAGAACTTATTAGTCCAAAATCACCTTTTTTGACTCTTCCTATCCACCAAGCATACCCAACATTACAAGCAAATTTGTTGAATTGATACCCTTGGCCAAAAGCTTGAAATGCCAAACTTTGTACACAACCAATGGTACTTATAGAATAGTAGTCGCTTTACAAACCAGGTTGTATTATATTTATTATGTTACAATTTCGTTCTCAACTTGTACAATATTTAGGGAATTAGTGAATGTAATAGGTTATATAGGTCGTATAGATATGATTACACGGGAATTGTGTATATGTCGGGGATATGGCGTTATGTATCTGTAATTAAATTGTCATTAAATTACAATACCAATGTCTTTGTGACGTATATTTAACAAAATCATTAATGAATACACTTAAGTAAATGTTTATAAAAACCTATAAATCAGTTCTAAACAAGGGCTGTTTGTAAAACATGCATGCCCCCCATATGGGCTCTCAGTTGAAGTGACAGCCATTTTGTAAATATGTTTTTTGTCACTGTGACCTTGACCTTTGACCTAGTAACTTGAAAATCAATAGGGGTCATCTGCGAGTCATGGTCAATCTACCTATTAAGTTTCATGATCCTAGGCATAAGCGTTCTTGAGTTATCATCCGGAAACCATTTTACTATTTCGTGTCAGTCACCGTGACCTTGACCTTTGACCTAGTGACCTGAAAATCAATAGGGGTCATCTGCGAGTCATGATCAATCTACCTATCAAGTTTCATGATCCTAGGCATAAGCGTTCTTGAGTAATCATCCGGAAACCATTTTACTATTTTGGGTCACCGTGACCTTGACCTTTGACCTAGTGACCTTAAAATCAATAGGGGTCATCTGCGAGTCATGATCAATGTACCTATCAAGTTTCATGATCCTAGGCATAAGCGTTCTTGAGTTATCATCCGGAAACCATTTTACTATTTCGGGTCACCGTGACCTTGACCTTTGACCTAGTGACCTAAAAATCAATAGGGGTCATCTGCGAGTCATGATCAATCTTCCTATCAAGTTTCATGATCCTAGGCTGAGCGTTCTTGAATTATCATCCGGAAACCATTTTACTATTTCGGGTCACAGTGACCTTGACCTTTGACCTAGTGATCTCAAAATCAATAGGGGTCATCTGCGAGTCATGATCAATGTACCTATGAAGTTTCTTAATCCTAGGCCTAAGCGTTCTTGAGTTATCATCCGGAAACCACCTGGTGGACGGACCAACAGACCGACCGACCGACATGTGCAAAGCAATATACCCCCTCTTCGTCCAAGGGGGCATAAAAATAATCTGCATTAACAAAATAAAGTTATTTTTCTTTAAGACACACAAGATGCTATTGAAAGGTGGTTTTATTTAAAGATAGAGGGTAAGGACAATTGTTGTACCTCCTATTTGTGTAAAGACTCGCCACCAAATTGTCAAACTTCATCAACAACAAAAAACTTATGTAAATATCTTTTAAAGGAAGAAATTGTGTTCACTCTGCTAGTTATTGCCCTTGACCTTGGCCAAAGGCACATGGGTATGGCTTGTGCCTCACTGATATTGATATTGATGAACGAATTTCATCAGGGCATTTGAAAATCATATGATGTATGTTAGAATCCTAACGTTGTGGATTTGACTCAGCCCTTGATGACAGAACAACAGTTACTGTGGTAGGTTTCATGAATGAGTCTTGGATATAACTCAAGACAAGAACAAGGGCTGTTTGTAAAACATGCATGCCCCCCATAAGGGTTCTCCATTGTAGTGACAGCCATTGTGTGAATATGTTTTTTGTCTATGTGACCTTGACCTTTGACCTAGTGACCTGAAAATCAATAGGGGTCATCTGCCAGTTATGATCAATCTACCTATCAAGTTTCATGATCCTAGCCATAAGCGTTCTTGAGTTATCATCCGGAAACCAATTTACTATTTCAGGTCACCGTGACCTTGACCTTTGACCTAGTGACCTCAAAATCAATAGGGGTCATCTGCGAGTCATGATCAATGTACCTATGAAGTTTTTCATGATCGTAGCCATTAGCGTTCTTGAGTTATCATCCGGAAACCATTTTACTATTTCAGGTCACCGTGACCTTGACCTTTGATATAATGACCTGAAAATCAATAGGGGTCAACTGCGAGTCATGATCAATCTACCTATCAAGTTTCATGATCCTAGGCATAAGCGTTCTTGAGTTATCATCCGGAAACCATTTTACTATTTCGAATCACCGTCACCTTGACCTTTGACCTAGTGACCTGAAAATCAATAGGGGTCATCTGCGAGTCATGATCAATGTACCTATGAAGTTTCATGATCCTAGGCATAAGCGTTCTTGAGTTATCATCCGGAAACCATTTTACTATTTCGGGTCACCGTGACCTTTGACCTAGTGACCTAAAAATCAATAGGGGTCATCTGCCAGCCATTATCAATCTATCTACGAAGTTTCATGATCCTAGGCATAAGCGTTCTTGAGTTATCATCCGGAAACCATTTTACTATTTTGGGTCACCGTGACCTTGACCTTTGACCTAGTGACCTGAAAATCAATAGGGGTCATCTGCGAGTCATGATCAATCTACCTATCAAGTTTCATGATCCTAGGCCTAAGCATTCTTGAGTTATCATCCGGAAACCATTTTACTATTTCGGGTCACCGTGACCTTGACCTTTGACCTAGTGACCTAAAAATCAATAGGGGTCATCTGCAAGTCATGATCAATGTACCTATGAAGTTTCATGATCCTAGGCCCAAGCGTTCTTGAGTTATCATCCGGAAACCACCTGGTGGACGGACCGACAGACCGACATGTGCAAAGCAATATACCCCCTCTTCTTCGAAGGGGGGCATAAAAATCCTATATTGAAAAGTTTTTTTCGTCTAAAAAAGGGGCCATAACTTTGTTACTGACAAAAGGTTTGCGTCACAATCTGACGTGCAATATTCCTCCTAGCCATATACACACTCATACCAAGTTTCAATCAAATCAGAGCAAGCAGTTCCATGACATGGCTCCCGACGGACAGAAGGACTGATGGAAGGTCGGACGGATGAGCCCAAAACTATATCCCTCCGCATATGGCGTAGGATAAAAACCAGGATTTTCAACTCATCCCTTATTATATTGATAAATAGGTTATTCATCATTTATTTACAACTAAAATGCAAAAAAGTGTTTTCAAGTCAGATAAGCCTCAATAAAGGAGATTTCAGAAAGTTGCATGCATACCAAAGTCCCCCAAGTAACTATGTGTCAATGTCTACTACTAAAATTAAAAAACAACAATACATGTCTAGGAAGTTTTTCAAACCAGTAATGATAAAACCTGTGCTTTAACATTAATGAAGCATACAAAAACCAAAGCGCATCCCTAGTCAATTATAAACTGGTCAAAGTTATATAAATTGTACTTCAAATATCACCAAGTATCAATGTGACAACCTCTATACACTCAATATTTATATTATTACAGAAAAAAGACGTGTCTGTAGGGACCTCCCCACATTCCATTTTTTGTCTTAAAACTCTGGCAATATTTGAGGTAATTAAACCAGTGATACACGCGGCACTCAATCTCCTCACAGAAAGTTACTCTTGAATTGCATGATGAATCACAAATTTACAGCCCAGATATAATGTTTAATGACCAAAGCTGACCTTCTATTTCTAAGTGTGATTGTGACCTCTTAGTTTAAGTCAGGTTTTACACAGGAAATCGGTCTTCTTGTGGTTGCAATTAGAGGTAAGTTATTATTTCAAAGCTTAGGAAAGACCAACGACAGAGGTTTGAGACTTTTTGAGTTCGCCAGATGCAACCAACCCACCCTGACAAACACACTTCACCCACACAAACTGTCAAGAATAGGGACCTGGCATGCTCCAAACGGGCAAGTACAAAACCAGATTTATGTCATATACTGGCGCCGCAACGGTTAAAGTCCAGCAATAACAAGGCCAACACAAGAACGTTTCCTGGCGTAGACATCGGCAGTGACCATGACTTAGCGCTCACCACCATCAAGCTGAAGTTAAAGAGCTAGCACATCACAAAGAACCCTCGAATAAGATTTTACTTGGAGAAATTGAAAGATCAAATGATAGCAGAGGTATTTCAAGCACAGACAGGTGGCAAGTTTGCAGCCCTGAACATCTTAGACAATAACATTGACACCATAAGCAACAACATCAAGGATGACCTACTATCACCGGCCAATGAAGCACTTGGGAGAGAGAAGAAAGAACAAGCCATGGCTAATGAACGAAATCATGGACCTATGTGACAAAAGAAGAGAGCTAAGGCATGAGAAGTACACCAGGCTGGACTCCAGGGCGAATTACCACAAAGCGAACAGAAAGGTAAGGAAAAAGATGAAAGAGTCCAAGGAGAAATGGATTGAGGAAAAATGTATCATCATCGACAAAGAGATTACCGCAGGCAGTAGTAAGAAGGCCTACAGCTACCTCAAGATCCTCATGAAGACCAGTCAGCCCAAGGCCAGTGTTATATCAGATGCTGATGGGAATCTCCTTACCCAGAGATTCACAGACCTAAACAGATGGAGTGAATACTGCAGTGACCTCTACAACTATCCGCTTCAACTGGACTCCAGTCTCCTTCAGGACGATCCCAGACCAGAAGTGGACGATGAAAACCCGCCCATACTTTAGGCAGAGGTGGAGGAGGCAGTGCGTAGTCATAAGGAAGGAAAATCTGCAACGTCCCTTCCGAGCTGAATAAGCTTGGAGGAGAGGCAACAACTGCAGTATTGATGGCTCTATGCCAAAAGATCTGGTAGGAGAAGTGGCCCAAGGAATGGGCCCAGTCACTGGTCATACCCCTCAAAAAAAGGGCAACCTCAAGTTGTTGAGAATTACCACACCTAAGTCATGCTACAAATCATTTATAATCAATTGAAAGGGAAGGCCGAGGAACTGCTGGCCGGAGAGCAGGCTGGATTCAAAGCTGGGCAGAGCACAGTGGAACAGATCTTCAACTGCAGAATCATCATCGAGAAACACTTGCAACACCAACGTGACCTTTTCCACAACTTCATTGACTTGAAGAAAGCTTTCAACCGCCTATGGCATGTGATGAGAGGATTTAATATTGACTAACGGCTGGTGCATGTCATTCAAGAACTCTACGGAAACGCCTCCAGTGCTTTTCAATATCAGGGTGACTTCTTCATGACATCAGTGGACCTCCCTCAGGGATGTCAGCTCTCTCCTGTCCTGTTCAACCTTTTCCTTGAGAAGATAATGCAGGAGACTCTCCATGACCACCACACCTCTATCTCCATTGGTGGAAGACCCACTTCCAACTTGAGATTCGCTGATGACATTTACCTCATAGCTGGCACCAGCAGTGAACTTTAAAATATCAACAACTGACTATGAAAGAGCAAGAGCATACTGAATGGAGCTCAGCACAGAGAAGTTGAATATCATGGTGAACAGCACAACCAACACCAGTGCAGACACCACCATGAACGGCGAGAAGCTAGAAGAAGTGACCAGCTTCAAGTACTTCGGCACAACCGTGTCCAAGGATGGTACCAGTACTGCTTAGGTCCAAATTAGAATTGCCATGGCGACCTCAGCAATGGTCAAACTGAGCAGGTTGTGGATAAGCAGTTCCATCAGCTTCCCCACCAAGAACAGGCTCTACAAGTCCCTCTTAGACTCCATCCTACTCTACGGCGGCAAGACCTGGAAGCTTCATGCGGACACCAAACGCAGGATACAGGCATAAATGTCTTCAAAGACTGCTCCACATCTCTTTCATGGAGCAAAAGGCCAACAAGTACGTCCAGAAAATGACTGTAACACTTGTTGGTCCACAAGAGCCCCTAATAGTGACTGTCAAACAATGAAAGTTGGCTTGGTTTGGAAATGTCACCAGGCACAACTCTGTGTGCAAGACTGTTCTCCAGGGCACACTAAAGGGAGGTGTACGTCGAGGCCGTCAAAAAGAAAGCTGGACCGATAATGTAATAATGTAGCACACAACAGACCTGCCTGGAGGAGGATTTCTGTATTGTCATCCCTCATTTCTCCCCAACAGCCAAACTGATCAAGGGATTGATGATGATTTTTTTAAAACATTATAAAAGACAAAGTTGTTGTCAGACATTTTCTATGTGCAAACTGAACAAATTTGGTAAGGAGACTACTATAACAGGTAATACATCCAATTATGATGGATTTTATTTGTTATTTTAAAATCCATCAATATAAGGCATTGTTATGGCTTTTAATTTTCCAGCGGTTTCATGGCTAAATTTGAAGTTTGATCTGTAAGTGTGATAGGTAGAAGGGTGTTAAATGCAATATGTTTTTTATGATGATAATCACATGTGTTAAATTATTTCATATTCATTTAGATATGGCTTTAGATATGGCTTAGTTATGGATGAGGCAGGAAGCTTTGCATAGATGAACAGACAATCATATACACGAAGAGTATTGTTTAAATTTTTATTTAAAAACCTATTAATATATGGCAAAGTTATGGCCAAGATGCTATTTTATGGCAAAATCTGGACTGGAACAGGGACTGGTTTTATAGAGGAAACATTATCTTGTGATGGCGGTCATTTGTGGTAATTCATTTAAAAATCCAATCCTTTAAAATCTGATGTAATGAATTAAACAAGAGCACTGCATAACGGATGCCACGCTCGGCTGCAGATGCAGTTTAAAATAAATGAAAGCTTTTCAGAATGTCTTTTTTTTTTTAGAGGCCACAGTGACCTTGACCTTTGACCTAGTGACCCAAAAATGGGTGTTGCATATAGAACTCATCAAGGTGCTGCTACATATGAAGTTTCAAAGTTGTAGGTTGAAGCACTTTGATTTTAGAGCCAATGTTCAAAACCTTAACAAAATGTTAAGGTTTTAGCACGAAGCGGACGACGAGCTGGCTATGACAATACCTCGGATTTTCTCCGAAAACAGCCGAGCTAAAAATAAATTGTATGGGGTTTCACTTCCTGTGGCAATTTGGCTAATTATGGAGATGTTATCATTTAAAACATTTTCATAAAGTTTGGTCATAACGACTACAAAGACATGTTTTGAGTTTCAAAGGTACATCTGAGTAAGACAAAAAAAAACTGCCAAGTGGGTGAGTATTTAAACTAGACCTCAAACTACGTAGTTAATAGTCAAGCTAAAAACAACAAACCTTACCTTGATTAAGGGCTGGCTGAAGATAGTCCTATCAAAAGAACCAAATAGTCAATGAACATAATAGTTTTTAGAATTTGTTCTACATTGAGAAAAGTATGTTTCAAAATAAATTAACATTCACTATAAAAACTGTTACATATTCATGCAAGTTTGACTTCTTTGGTTAATTTTAATAATGATTATGAAGCATGTTACAAGTAAAGTGCATATAATCTTTGAACAGGTAATAACTACATTGCCTGACAGCTGATTCAGAGACTTGGCATAGTGTGTACAAAGATTGACTAAGCAACTACAGAATCCAGTTTAAACAAGGGCTGTTTGTAAAACATGCATGCCCCCCATTTGGGCTGTAAGTTGTAGTGGCAGCCATTGTGTGAATATGATTTTGTCACTGTGACCTTGACCTTTGACCTAGTGACCTGAAAATTAATAGGGGTCATCTGCTAGTCATGATCAATGTACCTATGAAGTTTCATGATCCTAGGTGTAAGCGTTCTTGAGTTATCATCTGGAAACCATTTTACTATTTCGAGTCACTGTGACCTTGACCTTTGACCTAGTGACCTGAAATTCCATAGGGGTCATTTACCAGTCATGATCAATGTACCTATTAAGTTTCATGATCCTAGGCGTAAGCATACTTGAGTTATCATCCGGAAACCATTTTACTATTTCGAGTCACTGTGACCTTGACCTTTGACCTAGTGACCTAAAAATCAATAGGGGTCATCTGCCAGTCATGATCAATGTACCTATGAATTTTCATGATCCTAGGCCTAAGCGTTCTTGAGTTATCATCCGGAAACCATCTGGTGGACTGACCGACCGACCGACATGTGCAAAACAATATACCCCCTCTTCTTTGAAGGGAGGCATAAATATGGATGCAAAAGGTAAATTTAACATTAACCTGTTGGCCTTTCATTACAACCAGTAAATTAACCTGTTAACTTGTTAATTAGGAAAACTTTCAATCTGTTAAAATATACTTTAAAAAAAGGTCAAACAACACAACATGTATTTAACAACAAAATGATTTTATGACACCTTATGTTGGTTACAAAAGTAACCACATCATGTTTGTGAAATAAATCGTGTATAACACATTTGACAGCATTAATTTGCAGCATGTTGAGCACTAGAAATGAAATTTGTATGATTATTTCATGAATGCATTTAATTAATTATACATGTTTTATGTTAAAATGAAAGATTAACCTCTTAACTTGTTGCATCTCTTTAAAAGTATCATTCTCTCAGATACACTGGCCTTAAGCATTGTTCTTACTGAACAACTTAAGAATTGAATCAATGACTAATTGAAAAATGTTACCATTTTTAGGTCTGTTGTTGCAACTGTCATCTCATCAGCCAAAGTTATGTTGTTGGACCCTTTGTACACATTCACACAATTGCTCATGTTAATAACGTATTTCTTGTAAATTGTCGTACCACTTTTAGGACATTGACAGTCTTCTTTATCAGGAGTGACATCATGTACATCCACAGTTGAACTGCAACATTCTTTGACATTTAACGACCCTGAAGAGTTGGAAACACTTTCTTCACTTAAGAGCGATTGCACCGATTCGGAAGATGCTTCATCTTGCTGAGGTTCTGTCTTTTTATTCCTCTTGTTATAATTTTGCTGTTCATGAGCACACCAACAGAATGGACAATACTTCTTAATGCGGCAAACTGCGACTGCTGGAATCATAATTATATATATATATATTTACTCAGTGGTTGATTAACAAGCAAACAAATTAAACAATGTCTTAATTCAGCATTAAAATGTGAGACTTTAAAATGTTGAAATGCCATTTTGCCTCCAGAAATGTACAAATCCTTTGAATAATCCTTTTAGACACTATCGTTCAAGAAAACAAACCCATCTGAAGATCTGTTTTCGTCTAAATAATCTCTACAGCATTTAAGAAGCACAAGCTGATACTATGAATATGTAATAGACATTCACTATAATTAGGCAAATTATTTTATATATCAACCCCCAAATAAAAAGCAGTCTACATTGTGCTCCTTAAAGAAAAACATCTAATAATGTTTCAAATTCAAATCAACAAAGCAGTCAACAGAAGTGCTATATACCCAACTGTGATCCGTTTGACCTCAAAGTCGTGAACTTAATTTTGTTAGATGACTTATCCATATGGTGTAATGAGCAAAAGATTTAAGCCAAGTTTCATGACCATGCTTAAAGGGTTTATGGTATATTGAAAGGAACATATAGATGGAGACTCAAGCATTTTCACCATAAAGTGGGACCTTTATCTTACACCAACCCATGCTTTCTATACATCTCAAATAAATAAATGTTTTAGTCATGTTTCCCGATAATCCTTCAAAGGGCATATTGAGAAGACATTCATTGTGACCTAGACCTTGTGCTGGCCTGAGTTTACAATACTGTCTGCACATTGTCTCAAAAACACAAATCTCTATGAGACATGAAAACATTATGGATTGAAGGACCTCAAAAGAGCATTCCTCCCCCATCCTCACTTCACACTTCATGGCCAGGTATATAAATATATATAGTAATTAAGATGCATAATACTTTCAACATCATCCGTACTTGCAAACTGTACTTAATGATCAACATTATTAAAAAAAGCAATTATATTTACAAAGTTACCTGCTAATGCAAGAAGAATGGAAAATGGTATGATTATTGAAACTGCCATGTCTTGTTTATCTTCCATTGACTTTGTGACTGAAAAAGAATATCGTTAATCATGTCTGTAGTAAGGCTGTAGTCAATTTATTGCATTATATTCCAACTTAATAAACACTAATTAATGATAATGAGGTGTGTGCAGTTTTTGTAAACATTAACCAGGAGTTCCAATATGCTTTTTAGATTTTAGTTCTTTCTGCTTTTATTTTAAATCTTATTGGATTTCATTATCAGAAAATAAAATCATGTATCATAAAGGTTTAAACATGTTTTTAATCACAGTACTTTATGCTTAGAACCATTATCAGCAATTTTCATAATTAGAAAATATATGTAAGATTTGATAAGTCAAGACATTCAAAAGAAATTGTGCAAATACTTGAAATTGTTATTACCTCATAGTAGTAAGGCAGTTTGGAGAAAAAATGCATTATTTTTATCATTTGATGAAATACTTCAAAGTTGGGGAATGCAAAATTATGTTGTATGATGAGTTTCAAGGGAAATCCTCATCATTAAAACAAATTGTTGTCTTGAAGACACTTAAAGGGGCTTTTTCACGTTTTGTTAAATTGTCAAATTAAAAAAAATTGTTTCAGATTCTCAAATTTGCGTTGTAGTTATGATATTTGTGAGGAAACAGTAATACAGAACATTTACCATGCACTTAAATATTCATTATATGCATCTTTTGACGATTTAAAAACCTGAAAATCAAAAAGCGTTGCAACGTGAAACAATTAAAAAAATTGGAAAATGCTGTTGTTGTCGTTATATTTTGTGATACTACAAGTATTGCTTTTATAAAGTATAAAATACATCACTCATTGTATGAGCGCTGATGGTCGAGTGGTCTAAGTAGCAACCCCAGTGATTTTTTCAAACATGTTTTTTTGCTAAATGATTATTATCAGATTGTAGGTTTTGATTTGCAGTTTTTAAATCAGTTTGAATTTTTAAAATATATTGACTGGTTCAAAAGTTATGCCATTTTTTAACTTGCTCAAAATTGATTTTTTCAGTGAATTTTTGGCTGAACATTTTGGAAATAATATGTGCGCGTTTCGCGGACCTCGTTCGTGAAACAAAATAACTTATTTTGCTCTAACTTTTGTTATAATTGTCTTATTTGGTTGAAACTTGACATTCCTATGTATTTTTTCACAAGGAATCCAATTTTTACATCAAAAATACTATATAACAACAAACAACAAAGTTATTGTGGTTTAAAAGACACATTTAACAGTTTATTGTCCAGTAAAAATCAATACCGAAGATAAAGTACCATACAACAACTTTATACAACATAAATTTTGTACAATACATGTGTATACATAAGCTTTTGCTCTGAAAGTTTAAACAACAGTAATGACTAATGTTTCTTGTAGTACATTCTTTGTTTAAAAGAACAATTTCTTGTACTGATTAAACAATTTTTTATAATGTTCATAATTTGGAAAAAACCACTGCTGTCCTGAGTTAATGCACTCTGGCGCGGTGCGAAGATCCAGAATGAACTTCTTTTCTACAGTCTGCTTATCGTCTCTGATGGGCCAGACAAACACTCCTGCTTGTCTGCTGGCTGTCATAAAGTTCACACATATCTGGTCATCTTCTTTCAATGCATTGACACAGCCAGGATACCACCTGTCTTGATAAGCTATGATCACATAGTCATTCACTTTCACAGAATTTACATCAGGTAGAAGACTGGAAAGCTGGTTTTGATCGGTGTTATCGAATTCTTCTTCATCACAGTCTTCTTCACAGTCTGGAATGTCGATAGATGTTTTTTGTTTTTTATTTGAATTCATCAATGAAACAATTTCCTCGTGAACACGCCTGTCTTGTGCTTGGTGCTTTAACCGAAGCTGTTTCCCGCCTTTTCTAGCTGAAAGCCATAGATTTTCTTTTTCCTGCTCGTCCATTCCTGAGAGCCACTCAGAAAGTTGACGCCTATTTCTCTTCAACAGCTGCACAGATGAGTGATGATGAAATGAGGCATTAGGTCTCCTTCTCTGGCTGCTGTCAAGGTCTCCAAAGTGATGCTCACATGATAAATTGGTCAATGGAGCAAAAGCTGTGCTCTTTACTGTAGAGGCATCAGGTGTTTCACCAAATAACCCATTCGGTAAAAAGTCTGCCATTTGTTTTTCGACTGCTTTAAGCATTCCACTGCAGATTGATTTCATCATACAAATGAATACTGGACTTTCCATGTCGGTGTTATTCAGGGCCTGGAGGTAGAGGTCTTCATGTACAACAATATGTTCCTCGTCAATCCAATCATTGTCAATGTTCTGCGGGTTGACAGCACATCTATGGAGGTAAGCATGAAGTTTCTGCACATGTTGGTGAACATCAAGGTAGGTCACAGTCCCAGAAACAATGAGGTTCCAAAATGGACCAGTTACCCTTACAAAAATTAATGCTAAACAGGATAGCATTACCATCACGCTTGGGGTTTCCAAGTCTGCTTTCACAGATACCAATTTCTGATTTAGAGTACTAGCAGTATTGAGTACATGAAGGAAATCAGCGTGATGCACAACAATTTGGGCTTCTGTCTCGAAAAGGCAATTAAATCTGTTGTCTTTATAATTGCCTATCCTCGACTTCACACCCTTTGTAGCACAATAGGCTTCCCACTTATCTCGAAGCCCAAGGTAACTGCCACCTGGCCCAAAAGAATCTGAGGTTGTCCGAACCACCCTCTCCACAACAGTTCCCGTCTTGCGCCAAGACTTGAACCTTGGAAGGCTGTCACGCCCTATTGGCCCCACTTCTTCTATTAGGCCTTTTTCAAACAACTTGATCTCGTCACATGCATACTTGTGAAATGCGAGAAGAACATGGGCCATACAATGGAAATTTTTCACTGATGCAACATCATTTTCATGTTCACATTGTCCTAACAGTTCTGTTCGCCAGTTATTTAGTAGTTTGTTGGCAAGCTTTTCATTGGCAGCCCTGTCTGACATAGTAAATGACAGTTTCTTCAATGAAGTTATAATGTAGTCTTGATCAACGATTTGGTTGACTGCACCATGGAGTTCACTTAATTCTGACAAATGGGTTTGGGTTACATTTGTAATGCTAGCTGCTGTCTCACTTGAAACACTGGTAAAGCCTAAACTCATAACTTCACCACTGTCAAGGGTGACTGAGGTGTCAATGATCTTCTTCCTTTTTCTGCTCGTCCCATCTCTGTGCAAACCCCAATTATTGCACTTGTCAATTTTTGTTGCAATGAAAGTTTTTGCTAAGAAATGACCTTCGTCAATTATTGTTTGAACTGTGGAGGCGTTTGGAAGTTCTCTGCTTACAAATTTGTGGTCAAATAGTGTCTCTGCAACAACCTCTATGACTGGCGTAACTTTTTCAGTTGCAACCTCAAGACCTGCTAACTGAATAACACATTCACGAACATTGCTTGCAAAGGCACCCTTGGCTGACCTTGTTTCAACCTTCCGCTGAGATGCTTGAAGCTCGTTCAATTCTTCTGTCAATTCAGACAGCTGCACATCCTTTTCGCAGAGCAGATTTGTCACTTGCTTGATTTTTTCATTTTTCTCCATGTTTTTGATGCTCAAGCATTTGTCATTACCTTCAGCTTTGAAAGAAGAAATTTTGCCTTTCAAAAAAGCCACCTTATTCCTAAGTTTACTGTTTGATTTTTGAGCAGATACTTTCTTAGCCCTTTCTGAGTCTAGTAGTTTTTGCAGATTCACTATCTGCTGAGAACTGTCTATTTGTTCTTTTGTTAGTCTTCGTACATTGTTCCGCTGTTGGGTCAATTTATCATTAACAAGTCTTAAACGACGGCACAGGTTCTTGTTTTCACTCAGAGTCTTTCGCAATTGTATTTTATTTTGTTTTGCTGTTTCGTCTCTTTTATTCACATTTTTTATTGAATAATGTCCATGTCTTTGTTGAAGCAACTCATTTTTGGATGTTTGCTTTTTGATGATGTACTTGATTTTCGTCAGACGTTTCTGTTGTTGACATATTAAATACTTATTGAAATTCCACTGTTTAATATCACCGTCATTAACATCTTCATGCTCAGTTTGTGTTTCAATAGTATTTGTTACAGTTAATGTTTCTCTACAATTCTCTAACCCCACACAAGTCTGAATAGTGTTTGCACCACCCTCTTCTGTCTGTAGTGAAGCACTTGAATCACTTTCACAACTGTGGTCACATACAGTCACTTGCTCTGCCGATGACATATGTTGCACATTCTTGGTCGATGCTGGAGATGTAAATACTGAATTTGAATGCTCATTTACGCTTTTAAACCCCTTGATTTTCTTCCTGCTTATAAGCTTCCTTTTTTGTTCGGCAACACGCAGTATCTTTATGTGCACTGTGCACAGCCTTTGCATTTGCATTAATGAAATTGTCATTTAGACATCCCAAAACTTCAACTATCTGTTGTACTGTCAAATTTTCTTTCTTGCAAAATTCATTAATTTCCAGCACTAACCTATTGTTCAAGGAGTCAAGTTTTTGCAATGATCTATTTCTCACATCTTCACAACAGATGCCAAGTGTCTGACATATTGGACCCGGGAAGTCCATATTGGCTACATCTGCATCGTTTTTAACCTGAAAAAATACAACAAAAAAATGTCAAGTTATTTATTGATTGTAGTATGGTATTCATGTTTCGAAATAGTTTCAAAAACTGTTAATTTTCCGATTTTTATTCTTCGGTACGAACCGGCCCACAACAAACAGATCGTCCGTACCCATTTCGTACCAATTGAAAATAACGATAAAACACGTAATAGATGCACAAATTCTTTACTAAAACTGCATAAAACAACAAATAAAATTATATTCTATAAAATATGACCGTATTTGTGCGTTAATTATTGAATATTTAATGTTTATAGGCGTATATGTGTTTCGCATTTCGGGCACCTGCTAGCATAAAAAAAATCGTTCTTTTCTTATTGCTTGTCCCTACATTTCATAATGATTTTTAGTCATTTTAATACCATTAATGTTATAAAATCGTTAAGATATAATAAAATATTTACTTACAAATCGATTCCGATCAGGATTAAGTTTGACGGTTAGGTATTTATTGGGAAATTAGAAGACGTCGCTGGTTATAGAGTTGTAGCGTTCGTGAAATAACAAAGATGGCGTCGCATTGGTAAATGCCAGCACATGTACGGTGTTTACGTATTAATGCGGGTGATTAAAACTGTGTATAATATGATGATTTATATATCATTAGAAAGAGTAAAGAGTGCAGTTTAAGAAAATATGTGTATCTTAAAAAAATATTCAGCCGAATTAATTATAATTGGCATTAACTTTGGGGACTTTTTTCTCTGCTCCTGGTTAAGATACAGCTATGATACAAACATTGGATTGTAGACCAATCAAAAACGAGTCTAAGCATGTGGGATTCATTAATATTCATAAGAGTTTTATGACCCGGAACAAAGAAATGAGCAAGTATGTGTCATAAACTGGCCCATCGGAAACAGAACTGATAGCGATCTGCTTGATTGTTAAGATATTCTGAATTAACTTATGTTTTTAAAAGCTTTAATTAATGAATACTTAATCGAAACTATATTCATTGGAAAGCAAATTTAATACTTATAAATGCCATTATGATTTCATTTAGATTGAAAATCTAATAATGAAGAGTTAATGAATTTTCTGCGATGACCATATCAATTATTGGAAAATCCCCACTGACCAGCTGATAAGCATCTGGTCTGCTGGGGTTGCTAGTCTAAGCGATAGACTTTTACTCCAGGGGTCAGTGGTTCAAAACCAGTTGAGGGGAACATTTTTTACTTTATTTATTGTTGTAATTGTTTTGTACTAGAGCTTTTTAAATGCAGTGTTTACATTTATCTGTGTAAAGAATTTAATGACAAACTTCAATACATGCCAAAATCTGTGAAAAGGCCCCTTTAAACACACAAAGGAAATAATATGCCTGAGCCATCAAATTAAATTCTCAGTAAAGCTGATATTCATAAACTTCAAATCTCACATAGATATTCTTGAAATTTGTTTAGGGGTGGGAAGGGGGTGTCAATGCTGCTAAAATTGCTATTTTTAATAATTGATGATAGAAGATTACAACTTTTAACAGTCCATATAATATTATCAATGGCAGTGATAATTTTCATTTGTCACAGATTGTTTAATGTTACATTTAGCTGGTATTCCACACTTAATATGGCTAAATTACCATTTTTAAATGGAGTAGGTGTGGCCTGTTTCCTAGAAGACTCAGTCATTGTTGATCCTTTTGTTTGTTCTAAATTTGTTATGGTCAAAAGCGGTATTTCTGTTTGATCTCTAAAATAATAAACATTTTTTTTATTAATTTTAGATATAACAATTTTTCTGTTAAATAATACTAGTAATGTCAGAAAAATAGGTAACCTACATAAATCTCTAAAATATAAACAAAGTGCAACTTCAACAGCAAGATAAGAAGACACACCATATTCTAGCATGTGGTCTTTTATTTATGATATATTGCCAATTACAAGTTTGAACAGAAAGATAGAAATATCACAAGGAACATGGCAATATCAGGCAAATTTCATTTCATGCAATAGAGGAACAATTATGATTGTGTCTATATACACAAATGTTCTTACGAGAGATTCCTGCATACGTCAGACAGATTTGAGCGACTATAGCCTTCCAGACATGTATGTATACAACGATAATCTAAAAGAGTAAAAATTTATTATCAGATTTGACGTGGATTATTTAAACTTTGACCTTTAATTTACTTCATTCAATTTTATTCAGATTAACTTAATTTTGTTAAAAAAATAAGTTAAAGTCAATCACATAAACATACCTAAGGACAACTCCATGCCTGGTGTACAAGTAAAATGTACACAGGAAACGTATTCATAAAAGCAATGATCGGACAAATATTTTGCTGGATTTTCATCAAAATCCACTGGCCTATAGCCCGCTCTGGAATCACAACGACACAAGCCGTCACTTTGTGTAGTCTGTTTCCACGACAAACCTCCCCGCTCTAATCCGCAGTCTTTCTTGAACTTTTCTTCTGTGCATTGATTAACCTTTTTCTCAGGGCATTGTGAGAACCAGGAACTTAGCAGTGTGTGAGGGTTATAATACTTTTTATCCCGACAGGGCCCACACCGTGGAGTACTTTTGCCTTGCTTCACATAAGGCTCTTCCCCTGCAAAAAATAAAACATTAATATAAATCAGAAGACCTGTCATTGTTATTAATACCATACACATGAATGACATAGCATTAGCAAACATAAACCACATGTGTGTGATGCCATTCTCATTTTCACACACTTTGAATTTCTAATGTGTAATAGTTGTTCAAAAAGAAATTCACAGTGAAAATGTAAATGACTTTTACATAATTCATTACATCCAAAGCTCGGTTTCTTCAAAACCATCTGATTGCAATGTGAACTACAAAGTAATGAAAAGGACTGGACAGTTGAAATAATGAAAAGTATCCTTTGCTCAAATGCCAACCTATTTACTTAAATCTGCTATCTGCAAAAGGCAGTGAATACATTACCAGGAGCACAGGTAACAGGCTTTGTACATTTCCTCATAAATTTGACTTTCCCCGGTTCAATGTCGGCAACTTGGGCACAGTGGAACTGCTCTTCTCCATAGCAGTTGAATGATTCAGCTTGACATAGCCAGTCTGATGTCCTGTTGTTCACTGGACAAACTTCAGGCAGCTTATGCTCCTGAAATTGACAACATAGTAGCATGTCATCACATAAAATCCAGATCACATTTTATCAGCTGAATGAAGTTCAAAAATGTCCTCTGATCAAAAGTGACCTCATTATTTAAAAGCGCATTCAAAAATCATTCAACAGACAAGGGTCAAAACTAAGAGGTCAGGCTCATCAGTTGCATTGTTTGCAGCTGACAACAACCATCTAGTCATGTCATGAAAACTACAAAATTACAATAATGATAAGCTGTAAATGATAGCGAAAACTGAAAAAAAATGCTATAACTGGAGGGAACATAAGAGCACAAAAGGCCCTCAGGTGCTCACCTGAGACCTCAAAGACCTAAAACGATTTGAGCAAGAAGTGTGCAATAGGTTGCATTTCAGACATAAACTCGCACAAAATGTGACTTCTAGTGTTCAATATATTTCAGCACAGTCATATTAGGTAACAAGAGCACCACATAACGGGTGCCGCGCTCGGCTGCCGGTGCAGTTTTGAATAGATAAAACTAACTGACTAATGGGATTGTTTACCCTCGTGACTTAGGTTATAAACCATTGCCCGAGCACACTGCTTAACATAGAACTCTGCATAAAAAAGCCGAAAACGGCCATAAAATGGACAGCCCGATTTTACTGGGCTGTACCATTGGTATAAAAAGAAAACTTTGCAGTGTTGGTGCGGTGCCTTAATAAAAATCTATTAGTTTAAAAATATCTAACCTTTATAAAAAGCGTTAAAAAGACGCAGTACTTTACAATGCCTAACGCTGTTAAAAAGCGGCGTTTTTATTGGTTGATGCACTTATAAAACGATGGCGCTGATTGGCCGAAAATTCTCATTAAGGATTGCAAGTAGGTCAATCCGTTTATAAATAGATTTTCCCACGGCTGACGTTGTACTTTAAGAAAAAGTAAACAATAATAGTTTATATGCAAAAATATAAATGAAAGAAAAAGATGATAAATCCAAAAGAACTTGGACTTGTTTTATAGTTATAAATTACTATGTTTATGTTATGTTACTGTGCTTATTATTAATTATTATCATTAATATGATGTTGTTATTGTATGTTATTGTTTGTTTTGTTTTTTTAAGGAGGAGAGAGAGAAAGAATAGCCCAATTTTTATAAGTAAAGATGGTGAAAACACACATACTGTTGTATGTGGCATCATCATTACCAGACCCACTGTTCAGTATATACTGCAATGGGTTTGTTGGGAGTCTTTAGACTTTGTGATCTGTGTTTTAAATGTTAGAGTTCAAATAGGACTATTTTAATATAAGTCTTATAGAAAAAGGGATACACAGATGTGTAATATGTTTGAGTAATACAATTATAATACTTGAGGATTTTCCAGATCACAAAGTGGTTGAACATTGCCACAATATGTTTACATACATAGTCAAGTACCATTTTTATGTGTATATTTACAGTTTAAACTAAATGCCACACAACAAGATCTAATCATTGGTGAGATATGTTTATATCTATGAACATTAATTAATAGGGATGCCAGAGCCTGATTTAACAGCTCTCAAATGTAAAGTGAAGTTGCATGTGTACATGCAATTATATGAAAAGGAAAGGAAAAAGACAATATACGATAACACATAGGGAGTATAACTCTCAATTATATATTAATGTTGCAATTGAGTATTGAGTTGTTAAAAAAATAATGAGTACAAGTTTATGTATGTGGCTCAATGTTGAACACTTGCAGACAGGGAATATAGCCGTAATGCTCCAACATAAGACCCTGTCTGTATGGAACTTAAGGAGGATTGGGCTATGGAGAAGAGAGGTCCCCCCAGAGTGGCATTAAAACAATATTTAAAAGTGGGTTTAGTAAAAAAAAAACTTATATGTTAAGGGCAATAACTTACGTGTCTCCAAACGGTCACCTTCATAGGGCCACATAAAAATTAAGGGTAAGACAATGTGCTTTACAGTTAAAAATGAGACAAAAACAGCTAAATTTGTACAAAAGGTACATTATTTACAATATGTACAGAACTATATGCATTTATATATTTAAAATACATGTTGCCACCCTGGAGGGTTGAAAGAAGGAGAGATTTTGGAAGTGTAGGCTGATGTGGGTGGGGGAAAAGAAGAGCCAGCAGAGGTGGTGTCACTCAGTTGTACTAAGGGAGGTAATTGTGGTGATGGAGTCTACAATGGTTTTTTCCCCCTGGACCAGAGGGAGTGCACGGTAAATGAAAAATAGTTTGTATACTATTGAAGGAAAATTGATAATGGTAAGATGTAAAATGGTAAAAAGACCAAATATTACCGAGATGCATTAAAATAAACCCAAAAAGCTCTAATCTAACCAATATTATTAAAATATTGGTGAAAACAATGGAGGAAATAATACTAAAGTACCTTGTATGGTATGCAAAATGACATTTAAACAGAAAAACCGAGGCAATTTGCTATATAAAATAGCAATTTAATATAAAAATAAGGTTATTTGCTATATAAGTAGCAATTTTAACATGAATTAATGCAATACAAAGTAAAATGGTTGCTATGGTGTAGGAATAGCAATATTGAGATAAAAATTAAGGCAATTTGCTATATAAAATAGCAGTTTTTCACAAAAATAAGGAAATTGCTACACAAAATAGCAGTTATAACAATATTTAGTGTACTCCAAGGAACAAAATTAGCAGTTTCCACAAAGTCGACAATACTTTGTCCTGGATAGGGCTAAATAGGTGTTTATCATGGTATAAGGCCCTGTACCGTGCACTCCAGTCCGACATGGTTCTTCGAGTTTGAAGGGGAAAAGCTGGGGTGTCAAAGAGGAAGGGAGGGGGTGCAATGCAGCCAACAATCCCAGGTTACTGGACAGCCTCGTCCTTTCTTGTAGTAAGAAATGCCATAAAATATGATTATATTAAAAAACTGAAAAATGTAAATGGTGGACTAACGTCATACTCTCATAAAAAATGTATTACAAGAGTTCCGCGGTCGGAGATGACCGCATTGAAGCCGGATTTTTTATTTAAATGACAGGAAAGTACCTTTCGTGTTTTTGTCAATGCAATACTTAAATTACTGAAATATTGTTCAAAGGTCAAAATGAAATGTAAGTACTTTTCAAGGCATGAGCAAACCTTGTGTTATGTTTTGAATGCATGCATATACATGAACAACAATAACATTTAAGGTCACAAATATGAACTTGAATTGACAATTAGGAAAGTTTGATCTCATGAATGACCTTGAAATGACCAGTGGTCATCTAAGTGTGCTTGCAAACCTTTACGTCAAGTTTGAGATTCTAGGTCCAAGCATACCAAAGTTATAACAATTTTAACATTTTAACATTGAAGGTCACAGTGACCTTGACCTTCAAATGAATGACATTGAAATGAGCAGTGGTGATCTTCTAGTACTGGCCAACCTTTATGTCAAGTTTGAAGACTCTAGGTACAAGCATACCAAAGTTATAACATGGAATAAGAACTTTAACATTTTTACCTACCAAAGTTATAAGAACTTTAACATTTTTACATTCAAGGTCACAGTGACCTTGACCTTAGAATGAATGACCTTGAAATGTCCAGTGGTTACTTACTAGTTCTGGCCAACCTTCATGTCAAGTTTCAAGACTCTAGGTCCAAGCATACCAAAGTTATAACAACTTTAACATTTTTACATTCAAGGTCACAGTGACCTTGACCTTCAAATGAATGACCTTGAAATGTCCAGTGGTCATCTTCTAGTACTGGCCAATCTTTATTTCAAGTTTGAAGACTCTAGGTACAAGCATACCAAAGTTATAACATGAAATAAGAACTTTAACATTTTTACATTCAAGGTCACAGTGACCTTGACCTTCAAATGAATGACCTTGAAATGTCCAGTGGTTACTTACTAGTTCTGGCCAACCTTCATGTCAAGTTTCAAGACTCTAGGTCCAAGCATACCAAAGTTATAACAACTTTAACATTTTTACATTCAAGGTCACTGTGACCTTGACCTTCAAATGAATGACCTTGAAATGTCCAGTGGTTACTTACTAGTTCTGGCCAACCTTCATGTCAAGTTTCAAGACTCTAGGTCCAAGCATACCAAAGTTATAACAACTTTAACATTTTTACATTCAAGGTCACAGTGACCTTGACCTTCAAATGAATGACCTTGAAATGTCCAGTGGTTACTTACTAGTTCTGGCCAACCTTCATGTCAAGTTTCAAGACTCTAGGTCCAAGCATACCAAAGTTATAACAACTTTAACATTTTTATATTGAAGGTCACAGTGACCTTCACCTTCAAATGAATGACCTTGAAATGACCAGTGGTCATCTGTTAATCCTGGCCAACCTTCATGTCAAGTTTGAAGACTCTAGGTCCAAGCATACCAAAGTTATACCATGAAATAAGAACTTTAACATTTTTACATTCAAGGTCACAGTGACCTTGACCTTCAAATGAATGACCTTGAAATGACCAGTGGTTACTAACTAGTTATGGCCAACCTTCATGTCAAGTTTCAAGACTCTAGGTCCAAGCATACCAAAGTTATAACAACTTTAACATTTTTTATATTGAAGGTCACAGTGACCTTGACCTTCAAATGAATGACCTTGAAATGACCAGTGGTCATCTGTTAATCCTGGCCAACCTTCATGTCAAGTTTGAAGACTCTAGGTCCAAGCATACCAAAGTTATACCATGAAATAAGAACTTTAACATTTTCGAGCACGCCGCCACCCCGCCACCCCGCCCGCCCGCCCGCCCGACAACATCAATCTATAAGCCGAGATTTTTTCGAAAAAAATCCGGCTAAAAATAAAGAAGACCAGGTCAATGCCATTGGCCTGATTTAGAAAGGGCGGGGTAGAACAATAAACCCATTAAAAGCTAAAATAAAGGTTGTGTAAAAGCGACACAAATCCAACACAATTATTAAATTACATCAGGTTTGTGCAGAGACTACACATTTTAAAAGAAAACAGTCACAAGACTGTATAATTAGGTGGGTGTTGGCTGCTCTCCCTCCCCCAATGACCTAGATTTTGTCAGTTATTTGACAATCTAGTAAGTATTTGGCGAGGGCAGAGAAGACCGGGCCCCTAGCTGCTCCCTTGGGGTCTAGCACGTTGGAAAGGTTAAAAACTAGTCCATGGGAGTGCAATGCAGCTTCGAGGTGGTCCCTCTGCGCCTTATGGTTAGGACAGTGCAGCAGCATGTGGGGCGCAGTGAGAGGTTCCTGGCACCTAGGACATGCAGGGTCTATACCGAGGTCATACTTTCCTGGGCCACCGGGTAATAGGGTGGTTCCCATCCTCAGGCGGGTGATGGCTCTGTCAAGCACAATGCTTGCTAAGTATCTGTTAGGGGGCCTGAGGGTTTTCGCAGGTCTGGTAAAAGTATGTCGACGGGAAGACAAATTGTCGGTCCGGAGATTCCACTCGCCCAAAACAAATTTCTTTGTCAGGGAGTAGATCTCAGAAGGTGCCAGGGGTTCCCCAACATCTACGGCCCCCCTCAAGAGGCCCTCTTTGGCCCCCCTGTCGGCCTGCTCATTCCCACTGATGTTGACATGTGCTGGACACCATACTAATGTGACCTTTAAAGATTTATCTAGGCACTGTTGATGAAGTTCCAAAATGCTAGCTAAAATATCAGGCCTAGATCTGCTATTTCTGTTTTT
Organism: Dreissena polymorpha; assembly: GCF_020536995.1. Lineage (NCBI taxonomy): Eukaryota > Metazoa > Mollusca > Bivalvia > Myida > Dreissenidae > Dreissena > Dreissena polymorpha. The sequence goes on from NC_068359.1 coordinate 102,985,526, forward strand.
TATGGACTCAAAGAGATGACATTGAGTCTGATAAAATAGCAGTTTTAGTAGGTTTATTGACCAATATCCAGCACAGAGAGAATTTAATTGCCAAAAGTTCTGCTGTAAAAATAGAGAGATTGTTGCTGAGCCTGTGCGTTTTACTAATGTTTTTTGAAGGAATTACAAAAGAGTTGGCTACCAAACCAGAGTTAGGGCATTTGGAGTCGTCAGTGTAGATTTTTAGATGCTCAGCATACATATTATCTATAAGAGAGAGAGCTTCTGACTTGATGAGTTGTGGCAAGTCAGTTTTCGTTATTTTATTAGAGAGTGATAGGTCAACATCAATGGGTCCAAGCGTCCAGGGGGGGGGGGGCCTTGGAGGGCCTCAGGTCTGCTACATGTACCTTGTCGAGACCGGCACCCTCAACCAGGGTCCTAATACTCGCACCAAAAGGTAGGGCGACATGCTTACGCTTAAGTATTTTCCCCTTGATGAAGGTGCCAGTCCCGACAAGTTTGTTTACAGGGTTTGAACCATGCTGAGACTTAGCCCTGGCCCAGAAATTGAGGGACTGTTGTTTTCTACGCGAGTCAAGAGGTAACACACCGGCCTCCTCCTCTAGCAGTGCACCCGGTGTACAGTTTAGGGCTCTCAGAGCTATCCTTAGGGCCTTGTGTTGAATGGCATCAACCATTTTTAGGGCATTTGGCTTTGCACATGCATAGATTTGGGCTCCATAATCTAGCTTTGGACGTATAAGGGACTTGTAGAGTGTTAAGAGGCTATTTTTATCTGATCCGAAACCCGTGCTTCTTAACATTCTCATTAAATTTAGGTCCCTTTCGCACCTTTCTGCCAAATATTTGAAGTGGTGAGTAAAAGTTAACTGTTTATCTAGGTACATACCTAGAAATTTCACCACTTTTTCAAAGATAATTTTGGTGCCGCCTAAATTTAAGTCCAAAGAGTGCTGAAATTGTTCGCCAAATAGTACTCCTATTGTTTTGGTTGGAGAAATTTTGAATCCCCATTCAATTGCCCATTTCCATATGGAGTCTAAGCCTGCTTGAGCCCTCTTTTGCAGGCGTAACATGTTAGACCCCTTTAACCAAGTGCCTGAGTCATCGGCAAACTGGGAGATAACCATTCCTGAGTCTTTTACGGCATCAGGTAGGCCGTTTACGATGAGGGAGAACAGAGTTGGGGATATTACGGACCCCTGAGGGGTTCCGCGGTCAGTTATGGCTACCTCTGATAACTCCCCATCGACCCTGACCTGGATTTTACGGCCCTCTAAGAAAGCTCTGAGGTAGTGGAAGCAGTATCCAGTGATTCCATAGTCAGCTAGCTTTTTTAATATGCCAAAGGTCCATGTTAAATCAAAGGCGGCCTGAAGGTCAAAAAAAAATTGCTAATACTGATTGCCCTTGATTTTTTGCAGAAAGAATATCATGTTGTAATCTAGCTAGCTGGTCAAGAGTAGATCGCCCCTTCCTAAAGCCAGACTGGAAGGGGTTTAGTATATTATTAGATTCCAATAAGTGTTCTAATCTATTTTTGACCATTATTTCTAATAATTTACCTGCATGTGATGTTAAACTTATTGGACGATATGAGTTTGGATCATTTTTGTCTTTACCGGGTTTAGGAATTGGAATCACTGTGGCCTGCTTCCACTCGGGTGGTATCCTGCCTGTCCTATACACCTGATTGAATAGGTTAAGCCAGATTTTCAAAGTTATGGTTGGCATATTTTTAAACATTAAATATGCTATTTTGTCAGGCCCCGTTGCGGTGTTGCTCCTGCTGTTAATGGCACTTAATAATTCTGTAATAGTGAATGGTAAATTAAGATGCGTGCTGTTATCCCCAGGCTCGTTTAAAATATTTCGGTGCTCAGTCTCAAACCGCTTTTGATAATTCAAAGTTTCAACGGGAAGGTTTGAGTCACTGGAGACAGATTGGAAATGTCGTACCAAAAATTGAGCCTTTTCCCTTGGGGTAGTGGCAATTTCGCCTTTGTATTTAAGTAGCTGTACAGGGGTGAATGAGTTTCCTTTAATTCTGTGAATTTTTTGCCAAAAATCCCTAGTATTTTTCTTATTAATGATAGCTGAATCACAGAATTCTTTCCAATTTTGAGTTTTTGCGTCCAAAATAACCCGCTTTGCCTGATTTTCAAGGGACCTATAATTAAGAAAATTACGCTCAGCGGGGTTCCTTTTAAGAATTTTTAAAGCATTTTTACGGTCCTGTACCGCATTAGAGCACGCCTCATTCCACCACGGGACCCTATTTCTAGCTTTAACCTTGCCGGAGGAGACCGGTATGCTACCTTCCGCCATGGACAGTATCTTGCTAGTTAAGTTAATACAAAACAGATTTGGATCCTGGGAGTGAACATCTGCAAGGGAGAGATCTGAGCAGAGGTCCCTAAACTGAGCCCAATTAGCATTGTCCAATAAAAACTTTTGCTCTCCTGAGGATTGGGCCTCAGTTCCCTGTGCAATATAGTTGAGCAGGGTAACCTGTTGTGGGAGGTGATCAGATCCCATGGTATCTTTAACAGTTGCCCATGCATACGCACTTGCTATCCTGGCATTAACAGCAGTAAGGTCAATGTGGGAGTTTAAACCAGTGGGGTTAAGTCTGGTTGGAGAACCGTCATTGAGCAGTATAAGATCTTGCTCGTCCAACCATTCTATTACCGCCCGACCTTCTGCATCTGAATTGATGGAACCCCAAGCAGGGTGATGTGCATTAAAGTCGCCTGTGAATATTACATCATTCATAGGTTCCTTTAATGGTCCTTAATTCCTTAAAGAGGCCGTTCAGAGTTTCAAGATCACATCCTCTTGAATATAAATTGACCAGGATAAGAGGCCGGTTCTTGTCAATAACCAATTTAATTGCTAATGCCTCAATAGCAGTGCTACCATCAGATTTAAATTGGTTGTTCACTCCCAGGTGTTCATAATTAATTGTGTTTTTAATATAAATGGCAAGGCCACCGGCTTTATTATGGTTTAAAGTAACATAATTTTTAAATTCACAGTTATACCCAGGTATTTGTTTAACAGAACTATAAGAAAATTTGGTCTCCTGTAAACATAAGATATGGGTATTAGGGTTGCAGTCAATAAAATATTTTAATTCTGTAAATTTGTTGGCGGAAAGACCACCAACATTGAATGAAATTATTTGCAGGTTACTGTCCATAGTGGTGCGAAATTAACTTGCGTTTAATCTGATTTAATGAGTGGTGAGGAGATTTAACTCCTAGTTTGTGGCCTGCACAGGCCCCTTTGAGTTTCGCGGGGGTCCTGGCAAGCCGAACATGATTCTTTTTAATGGGGAGGGTACCGCTGGCGGGGGGGGGGGGGGGGGGGGGGGGGGGGGCATCCTGGGTCTGCTATTTTTGGAGGATCCCCAGTTCCAGAATGGATTTTATTAGTTAGGGATTTATCAGGGGGGATGACCTTTGTTATTGATTCTCTGCAATTTTTGAATCAAGAATCAATTTTGTTATAGCTGTAAGATATAACTCGACTCCCAGTGGGCCTTTTCTGGTCCTTTATTATCTCAGCAACCAGATCCGCCAGCTCGCTGAGATATACTTTCCTATATGTGGGACCTGTTGCTGGCGGATCCTTGATTTTAATAAATGAGTCCCCAGCAAACGAGTTACGTCTGCTGGTGTTGTCAGTAGGTGAGCTCATTGGGGATGTCTGGGAGTCGACAATTCTGGGACGGTTAGGGGGGACACTAACTCGGGGTTCCTCCTCTATTTCACAGACACCAGAGATAGAAAGGTTCTCCAATATACTGGAGTGCACTGACACCAGAGAGTCTCTCCCCGTGATATCAAACATAGAGTCGTCCGACAGTGTAGGACCACTACAGGTGGTGTCGCTAGCACCGTCGGTCAACGTGGTGGACGGGGAGGACCCCCTGGTAGCCACAGGAGGGCGTCTCTGAGTGGGTGGATCCCCCTGGATAGGCGATACAGGGGTGGTGGTGCATAAATCGGGTGTATGTTTGGATACCGGTTCCACAAAGGTAACCTTGGGGGGGGATTCCCTATTTATAGGTTGAGGCGGGGTACTCTTACCCGCTAGCCCCTCAACTATGGTGCATGTCCTCCCGGCTTGGGGCGAGATAGAACCGGGAGAGGCATGTTTAGGTGAAGAAGCGGAACCGGTTGTGATGATGGTGTTTAGGGCGCCCACGCTGTGGCTCACAGTGTCAGGTGCAAGTAGCCTGCTCTCCGCCTCGGACCAGGTGACCCCATAAAAATTGGCGTAGGTGGCTATATGGATAGCCTTCTTATAGGAGGGGCACCCCTGGTAGGATGCGGAGTGCTGGCCGCCACAGTTGGCGCACAAACGAAATTTGTTTGTGCACCTTCTTTGGCAAGTAGCGCCGGCGCAGCGGCAGCAAGAGGTGGTATTAGAGCATTTACCCCTGCTGGCTATATGACCAAAGCCCTGGCAATTGAAGCAACGGGCAGGTGTGACAGGGCAGGGACGAATGTCAAGGGTGATACTGGTGTCCTTGATTAAGATTTTATTTGGGACTGGTATGGACGCTAAGAAAGAGATTTTGACCAGTCTCGGAAAGCCAGGTGGGGCAGGGCGATAAGGCTCAACCCTTTCCAAATTAGTGATGAGGATATCAGAGATAGAGATCGCAGGTTTAAAAGAAAGAGATGTCTTAAGTTCCATCAAATCCTGGCTTTCCGTGATCCCTGCTATATAACCATGAACCGTCCTCATGTTCGACGGGGATAAGGCCCGGACCGCGACTTTGCCAAGATAGAAAGTACCCCTAGAAAGGAGGGTGGCAAGCGCTTGAGCGGACTTGAGCTGCAGTAGCACGCAGCCAAACGCCAGGGGCACCGCCCGCTCAACTAGTCCGGGGAGTACCCCCGCCAAACCTGAGGCCAATTGAAAAATGGTGAGAAGGGACATGATGGGGGCTACACTTCCAGCTGACTGGAGGAGGCACTTAAAGGGCATGGTGTTACGAGATAGGTGATGCCTATCCGACCCTGAACGTGCCTCCCCTAGTAAAGGGGTCAGGTTTTGACACTGCCCCTTAGATGGGTAAATGGATGCTCAAGTCATTTTTTAAGTCGAGCGAGAATTGGCAACCTGTGTGAATTGACAGTTTGACGTCATCAAAGGAAAGCCGCTTCCGGTCAAGAAGCCATAAAGCATCACCTTTCTCGCAGATAAAATAAGATTCCTTTAATTTGTGAAGCGACATGTTTAACCAAAGGTGGAGTTAGCGGTCAATTGGTTATGTCAATCATTATTATAAAAACGTGTTTTACCGAGGAAGTAATCAATTGTTTTGATAGTCAGATTAGTACAAAGATTTTATTACAGTGATCACAGTGTGTCATTGGATTATAAGTTTGTGGAATATTACTAGCGTGGACAATTTAGTGCAAACTTTATAATAATAATTTATTAATTTTACACATTTGATTTGTGAAAATGCCTGGAAAACGCAAACGCCATGTGTATGACAATGCGTTTAAAATACGCGTGATAGAATTTGCAGAGCAATCAAATAATAATAGTGCTGCTGAACGCAAGTTTGGTGTTTCATATGTTGTTGTTGTGTAAATTACGATGTACATGTATATACGTTCTGGTTTCCTATGTTGTTGTCTTTGTTTTTATGTGGTTCATAATGATTTGCTTGTCTTTATTATTAAATATTATTTTCGATTTCCTAAATATATATCGTATTGATTATATTACACAAAGTACATAATACAGGTGTCAGCTATGTCTACGTCCCACTGTGCTATGATGACATCATGGTCTATGTATGCAATAAACAAGGGCTGTTTGTAAAACATGCATGCCCCCCATATAGGCTGTCAGTTGTAGTGGAAGCCATTGTGTGAATACGTTTTTTGGCACTGTTACCTTGACCTTTGACCTAGTGACCTGAAAATCAATTGGGGTCATCTGTGAGTCATGATCAATGTACCTATGAAGTTTCATGATCCTAGACATAAGCGTTCTTGAGTTATCATAAGGAAACCATTTTACTATTTTGGGTCACCGTGACCTTGACCTTTGACCCAGTGACCTGAAAATCAATAGGGGTCCACTGCGAGTCATGATCAATGTACCTATGAAGTTTCATGATCCTAGGCATAAGCGTTCTTGAGTTATCATCCGGAAACCATTTTACTATTTCGGGTCACCGTGACCTTGACCTTTCACCTAGTGACCTGAACATCAATAGGGATCATCTGCGAGTCATGATCAATGTACCTATGAAGTTTCATGATCCTAGGCATAAGCGTTCTTGAGTTATCATCCGGAAACCATTTTACTATTTCCGGTCACCGTGACCTTGACCTTTGACCTAGTGACCTCAAAATCAATAGGGGTCATCTGCGAGTCATGATCAATGTACCTATGAAGTTTCAGGATCCTAGGCCTAAGGGTTCTTGAGTTATCATCTGGAAACCATCTGGTGGACAGACGGACATACAGATGGACTGACATGTGCAAAACAATATACCCCCTTCTTCGAAGGGGGGCATAAAACTTCCCGTATATTTAAAATGGCATCTGTTTATGAAATTCGTTGACAGACAATTTCTGACTCGACTTATGACTGGGGCATATTCAAAATCTCCGATTTTCGTTTCATTTTTTACCCTCTGACTTATGAGCGGGTAGACTTATGACTGGGTTTTTATGGTACATATGAAGTTTCAAAGTTGTAGGTTGAAGCACTTTGATTTTAGAGCCAATGTTCAAAACCTTAACAAAATGTTAAGGTTTTAGCACGACGCGGACACGACAACGGACACAACACGACGAGCTGGCTATGACAATACCTTGGGTTATCTCCGAAAACAGCCGTGCTAAAAATGTGCTTCTCCCCCACAACCACAACTATTTTCAAACTTGGCTCAGGTATCTTTAGAACAAATGATCGTACATGTTGCTAGTTTCATGATAATTGATATGGAAATTAGTGATTCTAAGGTGTTCAACATTTTACCATACGCATATTATGCTTAGGTGAGCTGAAACACATCAATGCATATATCCTAGGAGATTAGCTGCTTAGACTGCCAATAATAAATATGACTAACGGCGATCGTATAATAATTGTAGTTCAGTTGTGAAATAATATGAGAAGCGCAATCTAGGTTCGACCTTTTGCTACCGTTTTAAATGTACAACTGACAATAATAAACAACAATCACAATAATAATGATGTCTTCAGAACATGAACATTCGCGCCGGCGTATGACATCGCGCCAAAATCACGACAATATCCAATGCTAAATCAAACTTCCTTCAAGAAGAAACAAGTACCTTAAGGCATAAAACTCTTTTGCAGCATTTACTCAACGTATGCAGATTTGAAAATCATGTACCGTAGTACTAACAAAAATCCTCATATTTACCGCTAAGACCTTGCAAGTTTTCTTGACCTCATCTGACAGTGGCAGGGCAATGGTTGGAATGGACTGCAAAGTAAAAATGTACAAGGTTATTCATATTTAAATTTAATTGCATAAACAAAGGGTTTTCAGTATATAATTATTTTTTTTTAATCCGAAAAACAGCTTATAGCATTCATTTCATAAACTTAAGGGCAAAACTTATTCACTTGATTTTAAGTCACAATAAATAGCAAAATGTAGCAGTAACTTGAACTAGTCGTTGGTTGTATATGTGTAAAAAAAACTAATTAAATTTAAAATCAATGTTTTTTTCCTAACCAAACTTCATAGCCTTCATTAAGTTTATGTTTTTATTGTCATTTTACTGTTGGTGTTTTTATAAGATGCTAACAAGTTTTTCCTAAATTTATTCTGGTAAATCTAATTTTAAGACACACATAACCCTGATTTTGAAATCAGCCAAGAATGAAAATATTGTTCCAGAAAAGAAATTTCATGAAGATAGTCATATGTGTAGCCTCTAAAAGGATACCAGGATTTTGACCTTGGGACCTAGTTTTTGGAAGCAAGTGACCCAGATTCGAATTATGCCCAATTATTTTCCGGATAAACATTCTAACCAAGTTTCGTCACGATCGGATAAAAAAATGTAACCTCTAAAGTAGTAAGAAGCTACATGTTGATGACCCATCACACACACCAGACACTGCATGACAACAGACGCCGTACATAGGGTGATGCCAAGAGCTAATCTTAAGCACTGAATGGTCAAATTTGGGAAGGACACTGTTAAGAAGCTTGTGGGGTTGTCAGCCATTACAGGTAATGTTGGGTAGATTGTGATCAACCACACACACAGAGCCAACCACAGGAATATACGCTTTCTTGCATGCTAAGGTTTTCTCTATGGAACTTTGGTGACTCAGGAAATTTCATTAAACTAATGCAGTATTATCAGGAGATCGACAGCTCGAATCTTGTAGGGCTAGAAAGCAAGAGGGTCAGTCAAACTAGCCCTGAGATACAAAACAATGTTATACATGCTTGCTGTCGTGTTGACAGGACTCCAGCGTCTCTTCCGGTTCTAAGGGGTCATCTTCATCATCAGTCAATCACATATATCTGATAAAACACTACCAGTGATAGATTGTTCGCTCTGCTAAGAATACTTGAGCTGTATCTTTGGATGTCCAGTGACTTACACACATCATGAAGCTCAACATAAAAAGAAACATAGAAAACTGAAGACATTGCCTGGAGCTTTTTTTCCTGTTTTTGTGAAGCGGCCTAGGTCCCCCATTTTGTGAAAAAAATGAGTGGGGAACTGTTCAAAACTGTCAAAAAATGAGTTGCGAACTTTCTAAAATTGTTGAAATTTTGTCGCAAACTTCTTGAAATTGTGAAAAATAGTCATTCTCACAGAAGAAAAAAATCCCTGTTGCCAATGAGTAAGTCGCAATTGATCATACACTGTATGGGAGTGTATGAAGACAAGATCCTAAGTTAAATTGCCAGAATTGTGCGTTTTTAGGAATATATTTGCAGATTTCAATAAATAATGCTTGCTTAACTTGATGCTTTCATATAACTATCAAATTTTAATTTTTTAATAGAAAGCTAGACACTGGGTCAGTCATTTCCAGATCAAGGTTTACCAATAAGGGTTTTGAGCTATCACTCAAGAAACATAATTTAATGGCCTGTGTATAATTGTAATGTATAATTTTTATGACTCTGCTAACAGGATGACACTCTCACAGAATTATTTTTTATAAATAAGAAACATTTACCAGTACAATTATTTTGGAGATTTTTTGCTTCTGGCAACTTAACTTTACCTTATGAAAATAAACAAATGTTTTACAAAATTCCAACATACCATTAAGATATGGAGCAGTATGATGCAAGGCAATGAACACATGTTCATATTAATTCATATCCACCTGAAAGAAAATAGAAAAACTGACGATCTATCAGAAGCATTTCTCAAATTATCCCTTTCCCACTCAGAAGCGAAGTGAAAAAGGCGATGGGCGTTTTGTGCCACTACCAGTTTGTGCCACTGATATTTGTGTAGGTGGGCTGTTTCGTCTCACTGATAATATATAGGCGGATAGGTGTGAAAAATACCATATAGGTGTGAATCTCAACGGGAAACTTGCGCACCTTTGATTGTAACATATGTTCACTGTAAAAATCACATTGTTTTATTTCAAGATTATTTATTCAGATTAAAAGTATTCTGCTATTTCAAGATTTATTTTTAAATACCGGTATAACACATCAGACATTCCCAAAAGTATTTTAAGTCCACAGGACATCTGGTCCGGTAGTCTTAGATAACTTGCAGGACCGGACTGGGATTCATAGGACCGAACATCAATGTACAAACATATATATCGCGTTTATATATTTGCGAAGTTAAGTGTTATGTCGTTCGGCAACAACTCAGATGCTCCATTAATACTAACTGTTGGTTGTTTTCCTTAGTCGATAAGTTGTATGGTTACATATTTGTTTTCTTAATTCCAGGGGTGTCAATTGACCCAAATTTGAAATCCGGAAAATTAAGCTAGGGGTCTGGGACCGCAGGATCCCAACAGGGATTAAGGGCCGAGTTCCTAGTACGGGGGACGCCCCCGTGACCTAGCTTATTGTAGTTTTTGTGTAGTATTTCTAGTTGCAATTTCTGGTGACTACAATGCAAAATATTATAAACCATACCATCCGTATCACCGCATGTGTATCGTCATTCTATAAAAATGTTATAAAGAACGTCGAAAATAAATTAAAATTGACGAATCATACTGTATCCGAATACGACAGTCCGAAAACATGTACATGTTTTGCACATATAATAAAATGTGCTGTATACATATCGTTTGAATGTAGAAAATGTAAACGAGTAACCAGTAACCTAGCAAATATGTAATCAATATATAATTTGGTTTACATATTGCTTTACAATATGCTACTGCAGTGCTTAACATTGCTATAAATCGATCACTTAAAATTTCAAGATGGCGGACATTAGCAGCATTTCGCAGAATCGTTAGATTTTTCGGAAAGTAGCGAAGAGGTTATGTCAGTTACCGTTCATTCTTTGCCAGCCGCTAACCAATTAGAAATCAATAAATAAAAGACCAGACGAAATTGGTACCAAGCGCAAATTTCTGGAATGCCCAGGAATATTCGTTCTCAAACGATCACACACTGGAACGAATTCTTTAAAATAAATCAACTTTTCTTCTTGAATTATTTCCCGGACATTCGGACCGGCAACATGGCATTTTCAATCGGACCTGTCTTTAAAACTTCGGTCAGGTCCGACACTTTTAGGAATGTCTGACACATGAACAAAATGTGTGTCAGTTGAGGATCCAATCTACCTGATTCATCTAAAAAAATAACAATATCGAAAATGATTGCATAAATAAATTCAAACATTTTCAATAAATTGACATTAAAATTCATTACAAGAAACAAAAAAATCGAAACAAGATTTATTTCATTATAAGATTTACTTAACATGTTTTATATTATAATTAACAATATCAAAAGTGAATACATAAATATATTTTAAAATGTTTCAATACACATATACAAAAGTACACAAATAAATACAAAAACAAGAGATGTGTTTGTCAGAAACACAATGCCCCCTATTGCGCCACTTTGAAATAAAATTTCAATATATCATTTGGCAGGTATAGAAATTATCTCCCTTTTAAAGCTCATTACTTCCCTCGGATTGTATTTTTTGTCTTTTGACCTTGAAGGATGACCTAGACCTTTCACCACTCAAAATGTGCAGCTCCATGAGATACACATTCATGCCAAATATCAAGTTGCTATCTTCAATATTGTAAAAGTTATGGCCAATGTTAAAGTTTTCGGACGGACTTACGGACGGACAGACAGTTCAAATGCTATATGCCACACTACCGGGGACATAAAATACAACAGCATACTATACTATACATACATAAATCAGATATATTGCATTGCAGAAAATATACCAAAAATACAACAGCATACTATACTATACATACACAAATCAGATATATATTACATTTCAGAATTGTTAACACTGTTGTAATTTACTACATTAATATACACCCCAATATCATTCACACCTTACGGTATTATTCACACATATCCCCCTATATAATGTTATCAGTGGGACGTAGTCTTATTTATAAGACGCACAAAGAATTTAGAGATACTTTTTATATGGGCTAAATTCTTTAGAACGTCTTAGCGGGGAAAAGTCAATTATGTGGTGGACACCAGAAAGTTTAAATTGTCAACAATTTGCATAAAATTGCAAAATAACATTACCAACTCATAATGTTTTAGTTCAGAAGTCCATTTTTATCTCAAATATCTTCAAATTGAAGTTACAAAGGCATAAATTCTTCAGTTAAACTTCTGCTTAAATCGCAAAACAATCACTGACCTGTCGCCATGTCATGAAACTGATTTAAATATGAACCAATCAGAAGAAGGCATTAAGGTGTAACGTGTACGCGTAATTTTATTTAACATGAGCTTTTAACACCGACTTTTTCCTAAGTAGATCTAGTATGCTCATCTTTGTTGATTTAATAAGCATACCGGTATGTTTTAAACAGATCTGATGCAGTAATTATTCACTCTTCTAAGTTTCAGAAACTTTTTGTGCATGTTTTTTTCGCACCTCTGTCTGTGTTGTTTTATGTACTTACATTCTACATTACATAGGACGGTATACTGTACTATCTGTATCACTATTATTTATGTACTGTATAAAAATAAAAGATGTTATAATTTCAGAACTTTTTATTTGTCACTTTAGAAAAAAAAATGCTTGATTAATATAGAAAAGTATAATAACATCTTTTTACTATATAACGCTCTGCACCACAACAGACGAACGCAAACTGTATTTTACGCCGTTTATTCTTCCACATGCTTTACATCGAGGCCGTGTTATCTATTTATATCTACACAGCGAGCCAATCGTGAGATATTGAAAATTTGAATAGTGGTTGGATTTAAAATGCAAAATTCAAAGTGTCATTACATATTTTTTTACGGAACATTATCGAGAAATGAATTATCTACACTATTGAGTCACAGGTATGTAAATATTATTGCAATCCGTTGATATTAAGTGTCTGATATCGGGGCTTGAATGTTGCGCACAAAATCCTAGGGCAACTATATAGACAAATAAGGAAAACTTTCCACCATTGTTTGAATCCTTCCCCAGTTGTACACTCCAAATACCGTATTACCAATATAAAAAGTAGCTCAATATTTGAGAGCGTCAACAATTTGGACTAAGTGGGACGAAACGTCTACATCTTTTCAACACAAATACCAGTTGCATGAAACGTCCATAAACCTAAAAGGCTATGTACAAAAATAAAACAGCATGAAACCAGATCAGCCTGTGAGTAACTCGCGATTTGTTCAGGTTTTATGCTGTTTGCTGCTAACCAGTACCTAAGGGTTGGAAATGAAACCATTAATACTTGAATCTTAGTCTATAATAAGTAAGAAAGGTCTTTAATTAAATGTTATTTTCTAAGGGACTACAAATGCGTCTAGTCCAACTTGTTGATGCTCTCTAATATTAATCTACTTTTCATATTGGTAATATTTGGAGCGTACAAAGCCTAAAGCATTCAAACAATGTTGGACATTTTTCCTTCTTTGTCTATATTGTTGCGCAAGGATTTTGTGCGAAACATTCAAGCCCCGATATCAGGCACTTAATATCAACGGATTGCAATAATATTTACATACCTGTGTAGATACTTCATTTCTCGATAATGTTCCGTAAAAATTATGTAATGACACTTTGAATTTTGCACGCCTGAGCAATTTAAAATTTCAAATTTTCAATATCTCTCGATTCGCTCGCTCGCTGTGTAGATATAAATCGATAACACGGCCTCGATGTAAAGCATCTGGTTTAAATGTGGAAGAAAAAACGATGTAAAATACAGATTGCGTTCGTCTGTTGTGGTGCAGAGCGTTACAGAGTAAACCAATGTTATTATACTTTTCTGGATTAATTAAGCATTGGTTTTCTTCTAAAGTGACAATTAAAAAGTTCTGAAATAAATGTCATCTTTTATTTTTATACTGTAGTCTGTACATAAATAATATTGATACAGATCGTACAGTATACCGTCCTAATGGCTTTGTAACGTAGAATGTAAGTACATAAAACAACACAGACAGAGGTGCGAAATAGACATGCATAAAAATTTGCTGAAACTAAGAAGAGTGAATAGACACTGCACCATATCTGTTTTGAGCATATGCTTATTAAATCGACAAAGATGAGCATACTAGATCTAGTTAAGTAAAAGTCGGTGTTAAAAGCTCATGTCAAATAAAATGACATGTACATGTTACACCGTAATGCCTTTTTCTGATTGGTTGATAGACATGGCGAAAGCCCGTCGGCCATTGCCGACGAACATTTTAAAAGGCCGACGGTGAAATGCAAAATCGTCGGCTTTACTGGCCTGCGATTTTTTTTCTTCAAAAGAGTGTAACCCTCTTGCAGTTTTCACAACTTCATTATTTCGTGATTACCGACTCATGCTATTTCCGGATATAATTCGTTGAATGTCGTAACAAACTGCATCGATAAATTCCGAAAGTTATTCAAAACGTTAACGTCTCGCCAAACGACATCATACTTTACTTTTGGTTCGCGAAAGTTGTCGGGCATATACGAGTTAACGTTCGTTGAACACAATTTGTTAACGTGATCCAAGATGGCGGACAATAAAATTTAAAAAGAAATAACAATGCTCAGCGAAAAGGACAAATAACAATCGAATTAACGACGGACGTCATATAATTAGTATGGATTAATGAAAAGCGCGTGTCATTCTACGATGGAGCATACGTTTTAGATACATATAAAACTGTTTTTTTTTTGGAAATGTATGTACTGAATGTCACAGAACAAGTGTTTGAAAAATTGGATTGCAGTCTACTCGCGAAAAAATTTGATCAAACAGTTACTGGATTTTCGTTCGAAAATGCAAAAAATAGACAAACATGATTCGATTTATATGTAAGTGGATCTGTGTTTAATCAGATTCATGTGCATATTCTGCTTTATTATGTTTGCCACTCTATACCTGTAGGTAGTCCAAATAATTAGACGTAAGCTACGATGTAAATCGACCTCATATTTATAGGAGTATACCTGTAGGATACCTGTAGGATGATTTTGGGCTCTGTGGTAAGGACTCAAGTCCTTTTTAAACCCCTCTTCTTATCGACGTCTTATGGTACTGTATCCGTATGTGTTCTCACAACTAATAAAAATAGCCCTTATTCAGTAAAAAATAGTTCCTTAAGTATGGTAAAGAATGAATGTCCTTTTGACAAACAACAGTTGTGATCACTAAAACTTATACACTATGTCCCCATTCCAATGAAGATCAATCCTGCTCTTGAATTCTAATACATTCTTGGCATCAACTACACATATACAGTTTACTGTAATGACACGTTAGTGAAATGGATATTTAAAGGTAAAGTTATTTGATATATTAATTATTCTTAGCTAAATACTTTGACAACACTCAAGTATATATGTTAAAAGTGTTAATATATCCACAAACTGAAACTCACACACTTAATTTATTTCCCCAAATCAAGTGTTCATGCTTAAGTTTGGCCTTTTGTGAATTTACTTTTCCATGCCGAGACTAATGGCTCTATGCACTCCCTGGTCAAACACTTAAAATTGAGGCCTGTGAAAATTTCAACTGGCCTGTGAATTTTTCTTCTGTAAATTGAGACGGTCTTTCGCCATGTCTGTTGATATTTAAATCTGTTTCATAATATGGCAAGAGGTCAGTGATATTGTTGCGATTTAAGCAGAAGTTTGACTGAAGAATTTATGCCTTTCTAACTTCAGTTTGACGATATTTGAGGTAACAATGGACTTCTGAACTAAAACTGAACGAGTTGGTAATGTTATTTTGCAATTTTATGCAAATTAATGAAAATTTAAACTTTCTGGTGTCCACCACATAATGGGTTCTTCACCGATAAGACGTTCCAAAGAAGTTAGCCCATATAAAAAGTATCTCTAAATTCTTTGTGCGTCTTATAAATAAGACTACAAATGCGTCAAAATACGTCTTTTATATCTAAGTGGTAAAGGGATAATTATTCATTATGAAATGTCAAATCCATTAGACAGATATTATTTGATAAAAAGGACTTTCTTCAACCAAGCGTTGATACCCTTTATCAGAATTCTGTCATTAAAAGAAAAACAAACATATAATGAGTGCATTTCTTCTTGTTACATTTATATTGAATTCCAATTGAGAAAAAAAACCAACAAATTACGCTGGGTACAAAACGTCATTTCGAAAAGTCTGTAATAAACAAAAATAAATAAATAAAAGATATTTGGTTGAGAATACGTGACTGCAAATAATAATAATAAGCAACAAATGATTAACTGGTGTTTTAAACTAAATGGTTTTGCTCCTAACTTGCCTGATCTTAACAAAGATTGGGAAATGATTAGTTATTATAAACAACCATACCTTTAACGTATCGAGATCCGCACAAACTCGTGTTTGATTTCGGTTAATGTTATGTGCAGATGTGCACAGATTCAGACTGTAATCCAGCGTATATGCCAATGTGTATTCGTCATCAGAAATTGGGAACGGTCAGCTTGTCGGCATGTGTATTCTCCGGAACATTTTTAGATGCCGATTAAACTATTAACTGTTTTATGTTTATTTAATTAACACCTTCATATTGTACGACTTAACTATTAATTGAATGATTGTATGAAATTGTATAATTTCATTCGCCTGCTATTTGTATGATTTTTATTTCACAAACTATATTCATCTGGGAGCTAGTCAACTCGTACCTAAGTCAACTCGTACCTTCGGTCAACTCGTACCCGATTTGGTCAACTCGTACCCGATTTTTGGATATTATTTAACATAATGCATCCATCCGCGCCAGCTTTTTAAAAGTACATCAACCAATAAAAACGCCGCTTTTTAAACAGCGTTAGGCCCATCTACTCTTTACGGAGAATCCGGAGATGGACGAAGTGTTACGATTGGTAAAGCACTGCGACTTTTTAACGCTTCTTATAAATGTTAGATATTTTTAAACCAATAGATTTTTATAAAGGCACCGCACCAACACTGCAAAGTTTTATATTTATACCAATGGTACAGCCCAGTAAAATCGGGCTGTCCATTTTATGGCCGTTTTCGGCTTTTTTATGCAGAGTTCTATGTTAAGCAGTGTGCTCGGGCAATGGTTTTTAACCGAAGTCCCGAGGGTAAATAACCCCATTAGTCAGTAATGCATCCATATCGACCTGCGTTGCATAGAAAGTGCTTAGAAGGGCTGTATTGCATTCAATGCGATATGAACACATAATCATTTACTTCTAAACACGATTATCTATAACGTACACCAATAATGTTATACAAGTGTAATTTCCCCAACGTATCTTTTCTTAATCTCAAATTTTGATTTGAAACACATGTTGCCTGAAAAAGTTGCATTAGATTTTCACCGCATTATTTTATTTCTTTACCTTTAGTAATAGGATTTTTTGTATACAAACGGCTGTTTTTCATCAAGGTATTCATCATTTTAAATGTAATCTCGTTTATTAAAACTACGACTATCCATGTCACTTTAAACGAATACATAGCTTAAATGATTCATGTTATAATAAGACTGTGCAGCTTCCGTAAGTTTGTACAGAAAAGAACAGAACAGAAAGTCTATTCATATAACTTGAACATTTCCAGTTCATCGTTACATATACATAACTGGCAATATGTAAGCAATAAGCACATGCATAGTAATGCGAAAGTGACCAAAATAGTACATACAAAGGTATTAAAAATGCACTTAGGCCATCATATTACTCAACGTTTGCATTCAATTTATCAGTTCTCATTTTAAAGGCATTTTTACAATATATCGCGAGTTTATTTAGGACTTTGGTTTTAGTGTTTGTTAACAAAAGAATAAATTTATGCATACTAGGTCGGTTATAATAGAATTTGTAAATGTACATTTTTCTTATATCTGTATAAAGAGGGCATACAATTACAAAATGGTATTCGCCTTCAATATCAACTGAGTTACATATATTACATTTGCGTTCGTTTTTAGGAATATGTATATGCCTCCAAAATTCAATTTTTAACATGTGGGACGAAAGTCTTAATTTTGAGATGTATTTTCTTAAATTACAGTTTTGGATTATGTTAAGGTAATCAGATAGTTCAAATCGATGTTTCAATTCTTTGTATAGAGTTAATGAACTTTTAACATTTAAATCATTAAGCCACAAACCTATGTAAATATCAATAAGTCTATTTTTAAATATCGGAATAAATACACTTGCATTTACTGATTCTGGATACATCCAAACATCTACAAAACCAGTGTTTTGTAGCAAGTCCCGCACTTTGGTAATCCAATTGTTACATCGTATTAAATTTACAGCACCATTTCTCATATAACATATTGTACTATATAATATACAATTAGTTTGTTTAATAGTATACAATTTTATAAAATATTTTATAATTCGTACATAGCGATTTATATATAATAGGTATCGCCCTAGTTCCCCGTACACAGCTGAATTAGGGGTACTCATTTTGACACCAAGTATTCGTTTCAAAAAATCTTCTATGAACTCTTTCAATATCATCAGCATTTACAAACCCCCCAAACCTCACACGCATAGCACAGTAACATAAGAATCGAACAAATTTAACATTATTTTAACAGGAACATACATGTCTTTGGTGATTGCAAAAAGCGACCCCATAGCCTTTAAGCCTTTATCGGATAAAGTTTGAGTAGTTTGTATAAATGACCCACCACTTGATAGTACAATGCCAAGATAGTTAAATGATTGAACCATTTCTATTTGCTCATTGTTATAAAAAATTGGTTCGTTCCGTGAATTATTTCCTCCCTTTTTATATATGTCTACTTTTGTTTTTTCTACATGGACTTTCAACTTTCATCGTTCACAATATTCGTATAGATTATCTAAAGTTTTTGCAATCCTTTTTGTGTTTCGGAAAAAATTACAGCATCATCTGCAAACAATAACAAATAAATAGATAGCTGGTCTAACGTGATCATGTTTTCATTTTTATTACTCAATAAGAGTTCAATGTCGTTAGCGAAAAGAGAAAATACTATTGGTGAGATTGTCTCCCCTTGCAATAATCCAACTTCGCAATTAAAGAAATCCGACAACGTCCCCGTATGTCTTACACATAGTTTTACTTTATCATACATTTATTTTGGGAGGCGGAAAACTACAACGGGCGAGGCATGGTCAGGGGTGATAACCCAAAAAAAGGGTTAGGGTAAGGGTTAGGGGTCGGGTTAGGGTTAGGGTTGGGTTTAGGCTAACCCAAACCCGACCCCTAACCCTAACCCTAACCCTCTAACCCCCCCTTGCGCAATACCATACCATGCCTCGCCCGTTGTCGTTTTCCGCCTCCCAATAATTTTTAACAATCTAGCTACCGTTTATTCCGCTCTTAATAAGCTTGTACCATAGTCCGTTTCGATATATTGAATCATAACATTTCATAAGGTCAATATATCAACAATATAGTTTCTTTTTAGTACTAAGTTGTTTATCTATAAAAGCCTTCAATAGAAAAATAGCATCCACACTGCTATAGTTAGTTTTGAATCCTAATTGGGCGTCTGTGAGCGTATCGTTTACAATAGCCCACTTTTTAAGCCGTTCGTTTATAACGACTGTAAACAATTTGGCAAAACAGCTCACTAACGTAATGCCTCGATAATTGTTAGGGTTGAGTGAGTTTCCTTTTTTGAAAATAGGTATAATTACTCCCTTTGACCAGGATTTGGGAAATGACTCTTTTTCAATGATATTTTTAAATAATACTTCCAGTGGTGTATCAAGGACATCCTTTCCCGCCTTATAATATTCGTATACAATATTATTAATTGAATGAGATTTATTTATTTCCAATAATTGTATTGCCTTTCGTATTTCTTCCTTTGTAAATAAACTATCCAACTCTTCAAATGTCCCTTGCGTCATTTTATCTGTATTGTGACGTGTTACGTATTCGTTAATATCTTTTTCTTCTTCACTTCTATTTGAACAAGATAAAATTTTAAAATGTTCCAAAAAGGCATATATGTCAATATTATCACCTGCATCATTAAATGATTTCTTTTTTAAAAGTTTCCAAAATTCTTTTGTTTTTTTAAATCGCATTTCATTAATTTTTAGATATTGATTCCTGTTAAAATCTCGCTTAGATTGTCTGCACTGATACTTATACATGGGCGTCGGAAGCAAATTGACATTGGGCGGAGGGGTTGGGTATGGGAGGGGGTATCTCCCTCCCGTTGGTGGTGTTCCGGAGCCTCCCCCGGATTTTGTATTCCCCCGGATCGATTGATCGGGGGTCTTTCTTTCTTTCTTCTTTCTTTCTTTCTTTCTTACTTTCTTTCTTTCTTTCTTTCTTTCTTTCTTTCTTTCTTTCTGTCTGTCTGTCATTCTGTCCCAAAACTTTAACCTTACAGTAAAGTTTTGCAATAACTTTTGAAATATTGAACATAGCAACTTGATATTTGGCATGCATATGTATCTCATGGAGCTGCACATGTGAGTGGTAAAAGGTCAAGGTCATCCTTCAAGGTCAAAGGTCTGGTCACTCCTTGTTTGAAATGCACGTCATTGCACCACGCAAGCTTGAAGATGTCTTCGTTCTGTTTTCTAATTTTTGTTCCCTTTTAAATTTATTCACTATTGATTTTGCTTAAGCATGCCCACGCACCGATAGAAAAAGATCTATTGAGTCTTTTATATATTTGTCGGTGCATATTTCTTGTTTATCTTCTTCGGTACTAGTTAGCGGAAAAAGCATTTCCTAAGAGTGATTAACCATCAAGGAATCGAAAATTGCTTCTTTCATTTCTGACTTTAGCATTGATGACTCTCGTGTGCTTTCTACCTTACGAGTAACAGTCTCAAATTCTCTCACTAACAGAAAGAAATTGTCGCATGGTTTTTTAAGTCCACCCCTGTTTTTCTGTTCGTACAATGTTGTGAATTTATCAGTGAATGTTTTTTCGCTTGAATTGTCAACAAGGCCATTGGTGTGTTCGATTTGTTTCTCGCCCATACTTGTGTCCTGTATTCTATAGTATTTCTTTTCTAAAGCTCTGATAATGTATCCTGCAATGTAAAACAGTACTTTATTGTCTTGATCACTTAATGCAGTTTGATTTTCGTCACTATGCTTTTTCTCTAATTTTCCCCATTCTTTGAATAATTATCCAATCAAATTCATCAAGCAGTCCTGGAAGAAATTGTTTTAATCATGGTCAGTCACTGATGGGATGAAATCTTTAAGTGTTTTAATGCCTTAACACCCCAGTGTCTATGCTACACATGTTCACCTTTTTGAAAAAAAACTCTCTTTCTTCAACAGTTGAAATTTTGTTTCCTGCTAAGCATTTTTCCATTACCGACCTCATGAAATTCTCAAAAGATACATTTTCTTGACACTCTTTAGCTATCACAGGGGTGCTAGAGAAACCAAATATATTAAACAAAGGGTCTGTTTGAAGATTCTCTAAGCTGGTTTTAAATGCGATTGGAAATACTTGATTGAACATTTGATTTTCAATATCATCAGAATGACGTGTCACTTGATGAATGTGGACCCTTTTTAAAGTTTCCAGCTGCAATGAAAACGAAACTTGCATTCAAATGAACAGGTTTTGTGACAAATGTGTTAAAGAAGAACTGTTGTCATTATGTATATCATTATTTTATGTAATAATGCATTTTCACATTTTGTTGAACCATTGCAATACTGTTATATATTGTTTGTATATAACAACTATTATAATCATAGGAGTCAGTCTATTTTAAAGCGGGTATATACGATTTTTTATATGTGTTAAATTGTAATATATTGATAAAATATGTTACAATAACACAAAATAGGCAAGAAAAATTATACATTAAAGCCGAATTTCATAAAATGCAGCAAAGGCAAATTAGCGCCCCGAGCCGATAGTGACGTACATATTTTCCTACAATAACCGAAGCATTCGTCTTTGCAGTAGGATCGGAGATAGTGTTATTGTGTCGTATGAATAGATACCGTTGCAGGAATTCAAATAAACCGTTAAACTAAGTTTAGATGCACATCGTACATGTATGGTATACATGCTGGCGAATTCGGCTGTACAGCCGTTTTCAATTTCAGAATTAAATATCTGGCTTATTTCGCATTTTTCGACACATGTTCTTCTTAACTTGTATTTTAAATTATATTGAAATATATATATAATAAGTTTTTTACACAGTTTATATAAATTCATAAATATTTGACAAAATCGTATATACCCGCTTTAATGAAACATGGTGATCCATTCTTACATAATTCTGCAATTTTCATATTCTAAAAGCATATTTGTTGAGCATCACATATAATATCCTTAAGTTTAGAAACATACATATCATATTCTACTGAGTACAACATTCGAATCATGTGTATCATTTTAGTGTATGATTTGTGTAACTTATTATAATTTGCAGTTCATTTTTGCTATTAAAGAGTCAAGAACCTTATTTTCTTATCTTGTTGTTCCTTTATTGCATAACTGTATTTAAATATAAGCAAATATTTAATATCGTTCAAGAAGATGGTACCACTGAAGCTTATAGCCCTTTCATTTTGCCAGAGCTTGCATTTTCAATGAAGCAAGTATTATGGCCGCTTTACCAAAAAGTAATTACTGTTTTCAAATGTAAAAACCTTTGAGATTTTTGTCGTGTTTTTTCATGACATGACCACAGAACCCAGAAATACTTTTAAACTCATTCGAACAGTCTGGACACACGTATACGGATTCCTTTACTACTGCAGTATGAAGTGGTTCTTCATCTTCAGTATATTCAACTAAAATTTCGTCTAGGTCTAAATCGTCATCCCACGAAAAAAATCGTTCTTGTACCTTGCCACGTTAAATATATTCAAGGTTAAGATGCAACTGTTATCGAAAAATAAGAATAAACTAGTCTGTGATCGTATTGAAAATGGTTTCGATGGATGTACAGAGACCAATCTTGCCCCAAAGGTGTTGAATCTGACACCTATTTGCATGTGAACCCCTGTCATCGCCTGTGTATCTCAACCCGTGACAGCAGGGCCACATCGGTGCTTCTCGACCCAAAGACAGCTGCCGAGCAGGCGACTGACTGTCGCGTAATTAATTGTTACCTCTTCCGTAAGAAAAAAATATAATTTAACACAAATGAAACTCGTTTTAAGTGGTATTTATTTTACAATAAAAGAGGCGAGAAAGGCGTTCAAACGTTACATTACGTGTGAACAATGTCTAACGAGTTCGCTGTAATTTGGGTGTGTTTTCGTGGTTAATTTCAATTTATGTTTCTTTAACATAAATTACTTTTTAATAATTGGCAAAACGCCATCGAAACATTTATTGTGTTATCGTGCTTTTATTTTGTTCAGGTTTTAACACAAATGCAATAACATGCGCAATGTGTCAACAAACAATCTTTCAGATAACAATAACGTTGTGACGTAACCATCTATGTATAGAATGATAACATGCGATAATTGTTTTTAACCCGGACATAACAGCAAAAGTCGGATAATTTCGATGCTATTTACACAATTCATACATTATATCAACGAGCCGACGAGGTAATGTAATGTCTTTCAAATTAATGCGACTTCAAATGTTTTTTTTCTTTTTATTAACATATTTCTAAAGAAAATTCCAGTTCACCTAGTTCACGCGATGGCGTCTATACTATATAACGATTATTTTACTGGCCGCGAACTGACCCTGATACCTTGCGGGTTGGAACGCAATGCAGTAAAGTGAGGCCACGCTTCCACTGCTGGAACGAATATCAGGATATGGAAAAATGATACTTTTATGAACTTAAATATACTAGTACACAGACAGGAATATGGAAGTAATTACTGAATATGAGAACATAGCCTTTAAGTACAAACGCTCTGGCGCTGGCAATCCTCTGAAAATAACAGGTGCACGCACAAACTGTATTGATGTCGACAGTTGAGTGTGAAACTGTTCTATCTATCAAGCCTTTTCATTATAGATAAAATTGTTTCATGCTGAACACACAGTAAAACGTACAGTGTTACACAGACGCGGTCATGTTTCCAATGCTCTGGTGGTATTCTCAAATCAGCCAATGGAATAGATGAAGTGTATTCATTCGTGTCTAGCCGCGGGAAATTTTATTTGAATTTTATTGGACACTTACAAAGGTCAGGTAAGGTCAAAAGTGACGTTAAACAGCTACGCCGAAAAAGGCATCATTCCCTTATATTATTCGAAGTTCGCTGTAGTTAAAATTAGCGACTGGGACAGAGTGGGCCCTGGTTGCACGGTCTGTAGTAACAGCATTTGTTTTTAAATGAATTAAACGTCTTTGCGAGAATGTTTGGCATTGCGAATGACGTCTCATAACGGGTTGCTGGCCTTTCTGTCTTCTACATGAAGTTGAACTTCGTCACCGAGGTTGTTGGTTATTTTCTTCAGAAGAAGTAAAATTTATACACGGTCAAATGTACAGTGAGTGCATAAACATTATGTTATTAAGTGATTGTTGATGACTTGCATTTGTATGTACAATGTTGTAATTAATAAACCCTGATATAACAATATAGCTCCATTAATGTTAATGGTACATAACTTCTACAATGTAAAATAGACCGTATAAGCACATGAGATTGTTAGTTGGTCGCTGCTGTATAGGTGTCCTTCCTTAATAAAACCCGATTTATAAGCACGACGTGATAATTGTCTAGACGCAGCATACTAATAGGGGTTCATTTTTCCCCAACGCTATTAAATCCGTATAAGAACATGTGAATATTCTATGGGCAAAGATAAATAGAAGTTTATTAGTTAGTTGATGCAATTGATACCGTAAAAACAGCCCCAACAAATTCACTCGATGCAGATTGATTGGGTTCCATCAGCTCATGATAATGCAATGTAGACCATCTAATCGCATGTGAATGTTAAATGGGCGCAGATAAATAGGCATTCATCCCTGATTTAATCCGATTTCAACCGTATAAGCACGACGTGGACGTTTTCTGGACGCTGTTGTTTGTTGTTGTTTTTGAGGGAGGAGGGGGCATAGCTACATTGGTAAAAAGGCATAAGAACACGCGGAGATTATATGGACGTACATAAATAGAAGTAACTTAGTTTTTATGCAAATAATAGCAATTAAGCACACTCAATGTTTCGACTCGAAGCAGATTAATAGGTTTCTATTAGCTCTATAATGCACGTACGACCGTATTTGAATGTTAATTGGGCGCAGATGATCGTTACCCATCATAATTAAACCCGAATATAACCGTATACGCAGGGTGTGAAAAACGTTGTCTGGACCACGGAGCGTACATCGAGTCCGTGTCTGGACGCAGATTAATAGGCGCTCATTAGTTCCCAAACGCTATAACACCCGTGTTCGCGCAGATTGTACATAAATAGAAGCCCGTGCGTTATCCCATGCATAAATAGCGTACAAGCTCACTCAATTTGTTAAAGCAGATTTATAAGGTTTAACTATGGGCTAATGGACGTATAAGCGCATGTCAATGTAAACTGAACAGAGATCAATTGGGACCAATGACTTATAAACCCGAGATTAACATTATAAGCACGATGCCAACGTTATCTGGATGCAGTTTATAGATTCTCATAATTTCACCAACGCTGTAACACCAGTATAAATATTGAGAAGGTTGTAGAGACGCAAGTAAATAGAATTTAGAGGATGTGCAATATAAATTTGTATTCAGAACTCCAGATAGTGTGCATGTCTGCATCTAACGCATCAAATTGTTGACGCATACGAATAGGGCTTCATAACATTCGTAATCCATTCTAACCGGGGAAGCGGACAACGACAACGAGCGAGGCATGGTATTGTAATGCGCATGGACGGGTTAGAGGGTTAGGGTAAGGTTTAGGGGTCGGGTTTGGGTTAGGGTTAGCCTTGACACATACCTGAACCCTAACCCGACCCCTAACCATAACCCTAACCTAACCATAACCCGGAGTTTTCTCCCCTATAACATGCCTCGCTCGTTGTAATTGTCCTCTTCCCTTCTAACCTAGTTGCAATAATTCAACTATCAGCTTTATAGAGCCGCCATAGCAAAAATTATCAAAGGCTCTGGTAGTCCGTTTAGACTACTTCTAACCGAGCCGCAAAATTAACACATAGCGCTGTTCGGTTTACAGTCAACTCGTACCTAAGTCAACTCGCACGGTAGTCAACTCGCACGTTTTTTGGTTAACTCGCACGGAAGTTAATTCGTACCTAAGTCAACTCGCACGGTAGTCAAAATATTGATGTATTAATGGGTTCTAAATCCTAATTACAAAGATTTATTTAATTTCAATTAACGAAGTCTCAAATATTTATTGTATACTGTTATAAATGCTTAATTTTATGTCCGGAATTGTGCATTTTATTTTCGGGTAACAATATATCAAATTAATAGAAGTTTACGCACTTGCGTTAAGACCCGGTTTCTCAAAGCAATACTAATTTTGTAAACACATTTTCCATTTGGAAGTTCAAATCATGCTTGTAATTTATGAAGTTGTAGAAATATTTAATACATGAACAAATAATAAATAGAAAATAAAATTAATACACGAATAAATAATGCATGCACATATTTATTAATAACTATTAATTATTAAGACGTTAAACAATTAATGAAGATCCCGTTACGTATGGAAAACTTATTGAGCACCCAATTATAGGAAAAAAACGTCTAACAATAATGTCAACGTGAGTACAAATACGTATAGCTTAGCTTAGTATCATATAAACCGCGCACATATGATTATCATACCTACACGTATTTAAACATGGTTGTACGAAACAATGATTAATTTTACAATAATTCTCAATCATACAATTTTACAAGAATAAAATGTTTTTTTATTTAATTCTTTAATAAAATTTACCAACAATTTTTAAATTTGTACCCGAGTTACGGTTCTACATTAATTAAATATTAAATTGTATAGCATGAACAAATTTATTTAAGTATTCCATACTACAGCCTTATCTCAAGACAACCCCTATCAGTAATAGCCTTACATATGTATCTACTCCTCGATAATCAGTACCCTCATCAGCTCTGAATGACTGACAGATTATCTGTTTATTGTAATTTTAGTGGTGAGAAATAGGGTATTGTTACTGATTAGGTGACAGCTGTTTTCAATATCGTTCATAGCTCATTAAAGGTAAAAAATATAAGCTTATACAAAGTTTATAACAATTAAATAGAAATTTGAATACAAATAATTAAATACTTTCCACTATTATAAATCAACACGTGAACAATTAAACGCATTTGAATTATTAATTGCAAATTACATATATTGTAAAAGTATTACAAACAAACATTAAAGTATCACTGATTAATTATCATACCAATTTAGTTTCATTGATTAATGCTTTGCCATTTTAATAATTGTTAGTTGTATATAAGACCTTTCACACCTATTACAAACATTCATATAACCCGTGAAAAACACCGACCACAAGTGTAAAAGAGCCATTATATGTGACAACCGTATATTCAGATTATTGAAAAAGGACATAATTATTATTATTTTTACTTATAAACTTCTTATAAACTACTGATCATATTACATCCTTCATCTATTTCTATATATTTTTTCGAGGCGTGCGAGTTGACTTTGAAAAGTGCGAGTTGACCAGAAATGCCGTGCGAGTTGACCAAAAAACGTGCGAGTTGACTACCGTGCGAGTTGACTTAGGTACGAGTTGACCGGCACCCCGCTGTTCATTACGTCGTACACAATCTGCACTATACATCTGTATTCCGAATTTAATCTGTTGTACACGTCTGCACATTTTCAGGTTTCTTCAGCTCGGGCAAAACGATCTGGGATCCCACGACCCATCTTAGTATAGTATATCTTACTATATTTAGAAATTTGAGGTATAATAGCAACTCATTTCTGGACACCAGCCAAAGCTATCAGCCAAGGCTTATGTCACGTGGTTTATCGCGAGGGATCAGTTATTGTGATAGATCTTCATATCAATGCTTAGACGCTTTATAAACGGTGTTCTTGTAAACTTGTTCCACCATGGCAACAGCAACAACAACTATGGCAAAAAATCGCGGTAAATCAAAACTTTTTGTACGTCTCCATATTGCGTTATATCATTGGTGTTTTTATGCGCCTTTCTTCGAAGAAGAGGAGGTTAATTGTTTTTTGCCTGTCAGTCATTCTGTCTGTCATGTTGTCTGCTGTCATTTTGTCTGCTGTCTTTTTGTCCCTAAACTTTAACCTTGGTTTAAGTCTAAAGTTTGATAACTTTGCAATATTAAAAATAGCAAATTCATATTTGGCATGCATCTGTATCTCATGGAGCTGCATATTGTGAGTGTTGAAAAGTCAAGGTAAAGGTCATCCTTTTCAAGGTCAAATATTGTATGTTTCTGTCTCGAAGCTTTAACCTTGCTTTTAGTTTGGCCATAAATTTTTGAATATTGAAGATAGCAACTTCATATTTTGCATGCATGTGTATCCTACCGTAACCCAAATTCAACGACACCTAAATTCGACGATGTTCTATTTGTATTGATTAAATGGATGATTTTTGTCTTGGAATCATTTCAAAGTAATACAGCCGAGTTTAAAATTATTATTTTGTGCCATTAAACATTTATTATTTCATTTGTTATTTGCTAAATATTGCTTCATGTAACCGTTACAACGTTGAACTTGGGTCACACTGGGATATCTCATGGAGCTGCACTTTTTGAGTGGTGAAAAGTCAAGGTGAATGTCATCCTTCAAGGATAAAGGTAAGAAAAGGCTCTGACAGTAGATGGCATTGTGCTTCTGACAAACATAGCTTTTGTTAAAATAAACGTAGCAAATAATGCAGCATTGTGAGTTTACGTGATTTTGTAACATATGCACTTACAATTCAGAAACATTTTTTCAATTTATTTGTTAGCCATTGGCCATTCTCTTACTTCATAACCAGTTTTTATTATCCTTTATTCTCATAATATCGGACCTCCTCATTGCATCGGGACTTTAATAGGTACATTCGGAAAAACCCTCAAGAAGTGCAGGACGTTCAATGTTTTTCAATTTTTAAAAGTTATATTTCATTTGCTGTATATTAATGACTATTAAGACGATCATTTAATTTGATTTCAGGTTTGGGTTCGAAGTATGTCATGTTTTCATCCTGGGTGATGATGTAATTTTCAAATTATTTAAGACATAATTTTGTAGTTTGTTTATGATTTATTAGTAGGTTTATAAAATAGTTTATAATCCGCTTATTTGTGAAATAATTGTATTAATAGTCACAGAACAATATGAGCAAGAGTTCGTTTTTACATAAGGAAACTATTTATAGAACAAGAACATGAGCATAGAAACAAACCTTAACAACTGATCAGAAGGGCCGATATGATGAGATTCGGTTTCCATGATACATATTTCTACAGGGAGTTAAGTCTAGCCAGTATTTTGTCAAAACATTGCTGATTTAAATGCAGTTTTTTGTTGTTATGCCCTAGAACACATGTTTAACTTTAGATTGACACATAAAACTGGTGTGTATTTAAATATTTTCACTTAAAATATTAAGATGTATTCATTAAGAGGGCCGATACCACGGGTACACATGCTAAACATATTTAAACTTCATTTTTTATGCACGAAAGGGCGAGAATACGATGACTAGAATGCCAGAACTGGATAGTACGATGGCGACAGTGCAACAATACGATGGCGACAATACGATGGCAACAGTACGATGATGACAGTGCGAAAATACGATGGCGATAGTGCGATAGTACGATTGGGACAATGCGAGAGTGCGATGACAAGAGTGCGAGAATACGATGACTAGAGTGCAAGAAAACGATGACAACAGTGCGAAAATACAATGACAACAGTGCGACAATACGATGGCGACAGTACAATATGACTATCTCATTGTCGCCATTGTACTATCGCACTTTAAATTAGCAATGTGAACAACTACATAATATTACCTACTAATATTTACCAAAACTTTAAAATACTGGGACAATGACATTTTTTACCTGTTCATTTTTTTACAGTTAGTATTAATAATCATCATCATCATCAATTGGTCGACAATAAATAAACTTCTGAATGTATTTTAAACTAGAAATGGCACGGTAGAGGCTGACGCGTATCCGCACGCCATTTTTATGTCCCCCACTATAGTAGTGGGGGACATATTGTTTTTGCCCTGTCTGTTGGTCTGTTGGTTGGTTGGTTGGTTGGTTGGTTGGTTGGTTGGTTGGTTTGCACCAACTTTAACATTTGCAATAACTTTTGCAATATTGAAGATAGCAACTTGATATTTGGCATGCATGTGTATCTCATGGAGCTGCACATTTTGAGTGGTGAAAGGTCAAGGTCATCCTTCAAGGTCAAAGGTCAAATATATGGGTCAAAATCGGTCATTTAATGTACACTTTTGCAGTATTTCAATATTCAAGATAGCAACTTGATATTTGGCATGCATGTGTATCTCATGGAGCTGCACATTTTGAGTGGTGAAAGGTCAAGGTCAAGGTCATCCTTCAAGGTCAGATGTCAAATATATGTGACCAAAATCGCTCATTTTATGAGTACTTTTGCAATATTGAAGATAGCAACTTGATATTTGGCATGCATGTGTATCTCATGGAGCTGCACATTTTGAGTGGTGAAAGGTCAAGGTCATCCTTCAAGGTCAAATATATGGGTCAAAATTGCTCATGTAATGTCACTTCTGCAATATTTAAGCTAGCAATTTTATATTTGAAATGCATGTGTATCTCATGGAGCTGCACATTTTGAGTGGTGAAGGGTCAAGGTCAAGGTCATCCTTCAAGGTCAAACATCATATAGGGAGACATTGTGTTTCACAAACACATCTTGATTTAAATAGGTGTGCCCCAGGGATTGTAATGGGGCCATGCATAGTTGAGATTGACCGTATTGTCATAAGAGAAGTTCAGTATCAATTAGACGTGAATTGGTATAGAAATGAAGAAGTTATAGTAAAAGGCAATTTTGGGTGGGTGTGACCTATGTGGGCAGGGCCCCCCAGGGTTATTAATGGGGCCATGCATAGTTCAGATTGACCGTATTATCATAAGAGAAGTTCAGTATAAATTTGAAGTCAATTGGTGTTAAAATGAAGAAATTATAAGTAATTATAAGTAAAATGCAATTTTGGGTGGGTGTGGTCTATGCGGGCGTGGAGCCCTAGGGTTGGTAATGGGGCAATGCATAGTTGAGATTGACTGTATTGTCATAAGAGAAGTTCAGTATCAATTTTAAGTAAATCCACATATGCTCATAGCTACCATGTGTGTAAGTTTCAAGGTTCTAGTGCTAAAAGTGTAGGAGGAGTTAGTGGCCAGGACGAGCGTACAGACAGACGGACGGACGGAGATAACCACAATTAGCTAGAAATGTTAAGCACAATAAGAATAAGTTCCACGCTTAAATTCCAGGTCCCTTTATCAAATAACACCATTGGGAGTGTGTTTTATCCTTAAGACAAATTTTTTGTTTGTTAATAATATTTATAGACATGTGTTGGTTAACTTGCATTTATGAAGTTATAGATATTTCTGTACATATTTAGAATGTTTGTCTTTATATGTTTGTTTTTTTATTAGTGATTTCAACACCAGTGCGGAAAATGCGACGGACTAGGCTTTATGGGAAGACTAGGGTATTATTAATATTAATACAAAAATTAATACTTTATATTAGTTTGATGATATAACTTGAAAACAGTCATTGTTTGGAGCAATATTAATAGACTTCTTTAGACTCCTGAAATAAGGAAATATGTATGAACTTATCACTTTATATAGAAATTTCATTATATTTAATATTGTCAAAGAGTACAGAATGTTCATACTTGTAATGTTATTGTTTTATTTATTTTAATGACATATTAAGATAAAGGTATGATATGTAACTCAATTATGAATTTAAGAAAGAAATTCTATCAAAATGTATGTGAAAAATTTATGAAAAATCATTTATGTTTATAGATGAAATATTGTTTAATTATAATTGATATGACTCTTCCATGAAAATTAATTGTTAACTTCCTACTATATCAGGTAAATCCAGTGAATCCTAATGTCAAAATTGGGCGCAACATGAAAAAAAAAGTTGGTCGGCTCATGCGGAAGGTGAGTGGTTTATAAATCACAATTGTTTTGTGTTCTTTATAGATGTACATGTCATGTCGTTCCCGGAAATTTTTTATTTGTATGTAGATTTTTAATTTTACAATGTCTTCAATGATTTTAATTACAATCACAGTGAAAGGCCTGGATGTTTCATTTATGTCAAATTATCATATGAAATGTGTGTGTCCTTAAAGTGTTTAGACATATTGATTCTTGTTTAGAGGTCAAAGACATTGCTGTATGAATGATTGACACACAGCTTTTTAAGATTTTTATTAAAAAACTGGAATGTTTATTCCAGGTTGAGCGCTTGTGTAGGGCCCCAGGTGCCCCTTTGATGGCATTCATTTCTGTCAGTGCTGCTGGACTGATCGAAGTTTCTGGTGAATATTCTTTTGTGTTATGACCATGTAATGTTGGAATTTTTTAAATAATATTAGTTACTTATTAATTACCATTTTGTATCTGTATCTGTATGCCCCCTTTAAAAAAAGGGGTATATTGTTTTTGGCCTGTCCGTCTGTCAGTCTGTCATTTTGTTTGTCTGTCCAAAACTTTAACCAATATTAAAGTTTTGTCATAACTTTTGGAATAATGAAGATAGCAACTTCATATTTGGCATGCAAGTGTATCTCATGGAGCTGCACATTTTGAGTGGTGACAGGTTAAGGTCATCCTTCAAGGTCAAAGGTAAAAAATAAATAAAAATCAAAGCGGCACATTAGAGGTATTGTGTTACTGACAAACACATCTCTTGTTAATCTATATTTTTTGTTACAGGGTCTCCCAAACTTTTGGATGAACTTAAAAGTTCAGCAGGAGGCGGTTTATTACAAGTGGTCAAACCAGCAGTCCAGACCACATCCAATCCTGGTTTGACTTTTGAAATTGATTGTTTAAGTATTTTTTTTGTTGCAGCTGTGTTTTTAATTTATTCATCACTTTTATCATAAATTTGACAACTTTCATTATAAATCAATAATAAAACTTTGACAGTGCAAATTATCATCTAAATATAGGCATTTCTAGGAAATTGTTGAATAGAGAGATGATTATCTTTTGAAGTTTAGATACCGAAAGTGCAAACATTAGCTAGCACTTCAGATGTTTAGGCCAAGCAAGATAAACCTATCTATGTTCAACACAACTCTTAATATGTGTAGTTTTTTATTATATCATCACTTCATTAGCAGAGGCACCTATAGAAGTCCCTTTGTCGGGCGGTCCGTTCGTCAGTCTGTTTAAATGGGATAAGTTGTTCCTGCTTATCCTCATCATTCCATGATACATATATTTAGTAATTTACTGTGCAGTTTTCCACTATGATAAATACATTACTGAGCAAACATCTGCTTGAAGTTCTGTAAAATGAAACAACTATCACACATTCTAGTATCTAACAATATTGGCTTGATCATTCGATCATTAACTTTAAAGCTATTGCCTTGAATGTTTAAAAATTAATGATATACAATGTAAGATTGATTATTGATTTTAAAATTAGTCTGAGTTATTTTTAAAGTTTCAGATGTTGTTGATCTGAAATGCATAGATGTGTCTGGAATCGAGTGGGACACAATCAATGCCTTGAAGTGTCGGATGGCATATGCACAAATATTGTGTACAAAAGGCAAGCTGTAGAACATTTTATTTAGTGTTTCTCATAAAAATCTTTTGGTTTTTCAATTTCATTAAAAATTGTTTTTTTTATGCCCCCTTTAAAAAGGAGGTATATTTTTTTTGGCCTGTGTGTCTGTCTTTCTGTCCCAAAACTTTAACCTATGTTTTAGTTTTTTCTGACTTTAGCATTGATGACTCTCGTGTGCTTTCTACCTTACGAGTAACAGTCTCAAATTCTCTCACTAACAGAAAGAAATTGTCGCATGGTTTTTTAAGTCCACCCCTGTTTTTCTGTTCGTACAATGTTGTGAATTTATCAGTGAATGTTTTTTCGCTTGAATTGTCAACAAGGCCATTGGTGTGTTCGATTTGTTTCTCGCCCATACTTGTGTCCTGTATTCTATAGTATTTCTTTTCTAAAGCTCTGATAATGTATCCTGCAATGTAAAACAGTACTTTATTGTCTTGATCACTTAATGCAGTTTGATTTTCGTCACTATGCTTTTTCTCTAATTTTCCCCATTCTTTGAATAATTATCCAATCAAATTCATCAAGCAGTCCTGGAAGAAATTGTTTTAATCATGGTCAGTCACTGATGGGATGAAATCTTTAAGTGTTTTAATGCCTTAACACCCCAGTGTCTATGCTACACATGTTCACCTTTTTGAAAAAAAAACTCTCTTTCTTCAACAGTTGAAATTTTGTTTCCTGCTAAGCATTTTTCCATTACCGACCTCATGAAATTCTCAAAAGATACATTTTCTTGACACTCTTTAGCTATCACAGGGGTGCTAGAGAAACCAAATATATTAAACAAAGGGTCTGTTTGAAGATTCTCTAAGCTGGTTTTAAATGCGATTGGAAATACTTGATTGAACATTTGATTTTCAATATCATCAGAATGACGTGTCACTTGATGAATGTGGACCCTTTTTAAAGTTTCCAGCTGCAATGAAAACGAAACTTGCATTCAAATGAACAGGTTTTGTGACAAATGTGTTAAAGAAGAACTGTTGTCATTATGTATATCATTATTTTATGTAATAATGCATTTTCACATTTTGTTGAACCATTGCAATACTGTTATATATTGTTTGTATATAACAACTATTATAATCATAGGAGTCAGTCTATTTTAAAGCGGGTATATACGATTTTTTATATGTGTTAAATTGTAATATATTGATAAAATATGTTACAATAACACAAAATAGGCAAGAAAAATTATACATTAAAGCCGAATTTCATAAAATGCAGCAAAGGCAAATTAGCGCCCCGAGCCGATAGTGACGTACATATTTTCCTACAATAACCGAAGCATTCGTCTTTGCAGTAGGATCGGAGATAGTGTTATTGTGTCGTATGAATAGATACCGTTGCAGGAATTCAAATAAACCGTTAAACTAAGTTTAGATGCACATCGTACATGTATGGTATACATGCTGGCGAATTCGGCTGTACAGCCGTTTTCAATTTCAGAATTAAATATCTGGCTTATTTCGCATTTTTCGACACATGTTCTTCTTAACTTGTATTTTAAATTATATTGAAATATATATATAATAAGTTTTTTACACAGTTTATATAAATTCATAAATATTTGACAAAATCGTATATACCCGCTTTAATGAAACATGGTGATCCATTCTTACATAATTCTGCAATTTTCATATTCTAAAAGCATATTTGTTGAGCATCACATATAATATCCTTAAGTTTAGAAACATACATATCATATTCTACTGAGTACAACATTCGAATCATGTGTATCATTTTAGTGTATGATTTGTGTAACTTATTATAATTTGCAGTTCATTTTTGCTATTAAAGAGTCAAGAACCTTATTTTCTTATCTTGTTGTTCCTTTATTGCATAACTGTATTTAAATATAAGCAAATATTTAATATCGTTCAAGAAGATGGTACCACTGAAGCTTATAGCCCTTTCATTTTGCCAGAGCTTGCATTTTCAATGAAGCAAGTATTATGGCCGCTTTACCAAAAAGTAATTACTGTTTTCAAATGTAAAAACCTTTGAGATTTTTGTCGTGTTTTTTCATGACATGACCACAGAACCCAGAAATACTTTTAAACTCCTTCGAACAGTCTGGACACACGTATACGGATTCCTTTACTACTGCAGTATGAAGTGGTTCTTCATCTTCAGTATATTCAACTAAAATTTCGTCTAGGTCTAAATCGTCATCCCACGAAAAAAATCGTTCTTGTACCTTGCCACGTTAAATATATTCAAGGTTAAGATGCAACTGTTATCGAAAAATAAGAATAAACTAGTCTGTGATCGTATTGAAAATGGTTTCGATGGATGTACAGAGACCAATCTTGCCCCAAAGGTGTTGAATCTGACACCTATTTGCATGTGAACCCCTGTCATCGCCTGTGTATCTCAACCCGTGACAGCAGGGCCACATCGGTGCTTCTCGACCCAAAGACAGCTGCCGAGCAGGCGACTGACTGTCGCGTAATTAATTGTTACCTCTTCCGTAAGAAAAAAATATAATTTAACACAAATGAAACTCGTTTTAAGTGGTATTTATTTTACAATAAAAGAGGCGAGAAAGGCGTTCAAACGTTACATTACGTGTGAACAATGTCTAACGAGTTCGCTGTAATTTGGGTGTGTTTTCGTGGTTAATTTCAATTTATGTTTCTTTAACATAAATTACTTTTTAATAATTGGCAAAACGCCATCGAAACATTTATTGTGTTATCGTGCTTTTATTTTGTTCAGGTTTTAACACAAATGCAATAACATGCGCAATGTGTCAACAAACAATCTTTCAGATAACAATAACGTTGTGACGTAACCATCTATGTATAGAATGATAACATGCGATAATTGTTTTTAACCCGGACATAACAGCAAAAGTCGGATAATTTCGATGCTATTTACACAATTCATACATTATATCAACGAGCCGACGAGGTAATGTAATGTCTTTCAAATTAATGCGACTTCAAATGTTTTTTTTTCTTTTTATTAACATATTTCTAAAGAAAATTCCAGTTCACCTAGTTCACGCGATGGCGTCTATACTATATAACGATTATTTTACTGGCCGCGAACTGACCCTGATACCTTGCGGGTTGGAACGCAATGCAGTAAAGTGAGGCCACGCTTCCACTGCTGGAACGAATATCAGGATATGGAAAAATGATACTTTTATGAACTTAAATATACTAGTACACAGACAGGAATATGGAAGTAATTACTGAATATGAGAACATAGCCTTTAAGTACAAACGCTCTGGCGCTGGCAATCCTCTGAAAATAACAGGTGCACGCACAAACTGTATTGATGTCGACAGTTGAGTGTGAAACTGTTCTATCTATCAAGCCTTTTCATTATAGATAAAATTGTTTCATGCTGAACACACAGTAAAACGTACAGTGTTACACAGACGCGGTCATGTTTCCAATGCTCTGGTGGTATTCTCAAATCAGCCAATGGAATAGATGAAGTGTATTCATTCGTGTCTAGCCGCGGGAAATTTTATTTGAATTTTATTGGACACTTACAAAGGTCAGGTAAGGTCAAAAGTGACGTTAAACAGCTACGCCGAAAAAGGCATCATTCCCTTATATTATTCGAAGTTCGCTGTAGTTAAAATTAGCGACTGGGACAGAGTGGGCCCTGGTTGCACGGTCTGTAGTAACAGCATTTGTTTTTAAATGAATTAAACGTCTTTGCGAGAATGTTTGGCATTGCGAATGACGTCTCATAACGGGTTGCTGGCCTTTCTGTCTTCTACATGAAGTTGAACTTCGTCACCGAGGTTGTTGGTTATTTTCTTCAGAAGAAGTAAAATTTATACACGGTCAAATGTACAGTGAGTGCATAAACATTATGTTATTAAGTGATTGTTGATGACTTGCATTTGTATGTACAATGTTGTAATTAATAAACCCTGATATAACAATATAGCTCCATTAATGTTAATGGTACATAACTTCTACAATGTAAAATAGACCGTATAAGCACATGAGATTGTTAGTTGGTCGCTGCTGTATAGGTGTCCTTCCTTAATAAAACCCGATTTATAAGCACGACGTGATAATTGTCTAGACGCAGCATACTAATAGGGGTTCATTTTTCCCCAACGCTATTAAATCCGTATAAGAACATGTGAATATTCTATGGGCAAAGATAAATAGAAGTTTATTAGTTAGTTGATGCAATTGATACCGTAAAAACAGCCCCAACAAATTCACTCGATGCAGATTGATTGGGTTCCATCAGCTCATGATAATGCAATGTAGACCATCTAATCGCATGTGAATGTTAAATGGGCGCAGATAAATAGGCATTCATCCCTGATTTAATCCGATTTCAACCGTATAAGCACGACGTGGACGTTTTCTGGACGCTGTTGTTTGTTGTTGTTTTTGAGGGAGGAGGGGGCATAGCTACATTGGTAAAAAGGCATAAGAACACGCGGAGATTATATGGACGTACATAAATAGAAGTAACTTAGTTTTTATGCAAATAATAGCAATTAAGCACACTCAATGTTTCGACTCGAAGCAGATTAATAGGTTTCTATTAGCTCTATAATGCACGTACGACCGTATTTGAATGTTAATTGGGCGCAGATGATCGTTACCCATCATAATTAAACCCGAATATAACCGTATACGCAGGGTGTGAAAAACGTTGTCTGGACCACGGAGCGTACATCGAGTCCGTGTCTGGACGCAGATTAATAGGCGCTCATTAGTTCCCAAACGCTATAACACCCGTGTTCGCGCAGATTGTACATAAATAGAAGCCCGTGCGTTATCCCATGCATAAATAGCGTACAAGCTCACTCAATTTGTTAAAGCAGATTTATAAGGTTTAACTATGGGCTAATGGACGTATAAGCGCATGTCAATGTAAACTGAACAGAGATCAATTGGGACCAATGACTTATAAACCCGAGATTAACATTATAAGCACGATGCCAACGTTATCTGGATGCAGTTTATAGATTCTCATAATTTCACCAACGCTGTAACACCAGTATAAATATTGAGAAGGTTGTAGAGACGCAAGTAAATAGAATTTAGAGGATGTGCAATATAAATTTGTATTCAGAACTCCAGATAGTGTGCATGTCTGCATCTAACGCATCAAATTGTTGACGCATACGAATAGGGCTTCATAACATTCGTAATCCATTCTAACCGGGGAAGCGGACAACGACAACGAGCGAGGCATGGTATTGTAATGCGCATGGACGGGTTAGAGGGTTAGGGTAAGGTTTAGGGGTCGGGTTTGGGTTAGGGTTAGCCTTGACACATACCTGAACCCTAACCCGACCCCTAACCATAACCCTAACCTAACCATAACCCGGAGTTTTCTCCCCTATAACATGCCTCGCTCGTTGTAATTGTCCTCTTCCCTTCTAACCTAGTTGCAATAATTCAACTATCAGCTTTATAGAGCCGCCATAGCAAAAATTATCAAAGGCTCTGGTAGTCCGTTTAGACTACTTCTAACCGAGCCGCAAAATTAACACATAGCGCTGTTCGGTTTACAGTCAACTCGTACCTAAGTCAACTCGCACGGTAGTCAACTCGCACGTTTTTTGGTTAACTCGCACGGAAGTTAATTCGTACCTAAGTCAACTCGCACGGTAGTCAAAATATTGATGTATTAATGGGTTCTAAATCCTAATTACAAAGATTTATTTAATTTCAATTAACGAAGTCTCAAATATTTATTGTATACTGTTATAAATGCTTAATTTTATGTCCGGAATTGTGCATTTTATTTTCGGGTAACAATATATCAAATTAATAGAAGTTTACGCACTTGCGTTAAGACCCGGTTTCTCAAAGCAATACTAATTTTGTAAACACATTTTCCATTTGGAAGTTCAAATCATGCTTGTAATTTATGAAGTTGTAGAAATATTTAATACATGAACAAATAATAAATAGAAAATAAAATTAATACACGAATAAATAATGCATGCACATATTTATTAATAACTATTAATTATTAAGACGTTAAACAATTAATGAAGATCCCGTTACGTATGGAAAACTTATTGAGCACCCAATTATAGGAAAAAAACGTCTAACAATAATGTCAACGTGAGTACAAATACGTATAGCTTAGCTTAGTATCATATAAACCGCGCACATATGATTATCATACCTACACGTATTTAAACATGGTTGTACGAAACAATGATTAATTTTACAATAATTCTCAATCATACAATTTTACAAGAATAAAATGTTTTTTTATTTAATTCTTTAATAAAATTTACCAACAATTTTTAAATTTGTACCCGAGTTACGGTTCTACATTAATTAAATATTAAATTGTATAGCATGAACAAATTTATTTAAGTATTCCATACTACAGCCTTATCTCAAGACAACCCCTATCAGTAATAGCCTTACATATGTATCTACTCCTCGATAATCAGTACCCTCATCAGCTCTGAATGACTGACAGATTATCTGTTTATTGTAATTTTAGTGGTGAGAAATAGGGTATTGTTACTGATTAGGTGACAGCTGTTTTCAATATCGTTCATAGCTCATTAAAGGTAAAAAATATAAGCTTATACAAAGTTTATAACAATTAAATAGAAATTTGAATACAAATAATTAAATACTTTCCACTATTATAAATCAACACGTGAACAATTAAACGCATTTGAATTATTAATTGCAAATTACATATATTGTAAAAGTATTACAAACAAACATTAAAGTATCACTGATTAATTATCATACCAATTTAGTTTCATTGATTAATGCTTTGCCATTTTAATAATTGTTAGTTGTATATAAGACCTTTCACACCTATTACAAACATTCAAATTACCCGTGAAAAACACCGACCACAAGTGTAAAAGAGCCATTATATGTGACAACCGTATATTCAGATTATTGAAAAAGGACATAATTATTATTATTTTTACTTATAAACTTCTTATAAACTACTGATCATATTACATCCTTCATCTATTTCTATATATTTTTTCGAGGCGTGCGAGTTGACTTTGAAAAGTGCGAGTTGACCAGAAATGCCGTGCGAGTTGACCAAAAAACGTGCGAGTTGACTACCGTGCGAGTTGACTTAGGTACGAGTTGACCGGCACCCCGCTGTTCATTACGTCGTACACAATCTGCACTATACATCTGTATTCCGAATTTAATCTGTTGTACACGTCTGCACATTTTCAGGTTTCTTCAGCTCGGGCAAAACGATCTGGGATCCCACGACCCATCTTAGTATAGTATATCTTACTATATTTAGAAATTTGAGGTATAATAGCAACTCATTTCTGGACACCAGCCAAAGCTATCAGCCAAGGCTTATGTCGAGATATAGAATACTTTTATTTACGATCTATGCACCGGGATAATCACCGTCCCTAATGCGCATGTGCAAAAGGTCGAAATGCACTGAATTGTTAATGGCTACATCGAACTAAATTTGTATTAATATAATCTGAATTGAAAATACTGATTTAAAATAAATATTTATGCATCTTAACCTGCGTTATATTGTTTTTTGCATGGCATTTCAATTTTACACACATGATAATATTACACAACGATGTTTATTCTTAGTTAATTGTTTTAAGATACCTATATGTATATATATATATATGAACCAAACTTTAATAGTAGTTTGCGACCGGTACTGCGTCCTTTTGACCTCTGTTACCATTGCACGCTTTGCTTTCAAGTTACCTCACCCGGTAAGATTTAAATAAACACACATAGTAAAACGCGAAAATAACACTAAATGAAACAAATCATGTTATTAAGTTCACAGCGTGTCAATCACATTTATTTTAACTTAAATATATATTAGATCCAAACAATTTATACTCTAGCTGCGTGCCTTAAAATGTTGCTGTTGTTCACATAAGCGTTGTTTGTATTGTTATCACCGGGGTGTATAGTCGATTTCCCGTGGTTTTTATTGTTATCACCGGGGTGTATAATCGATGCCCCGTGGTTTTTATTGTTATCACCGGGGTGTATAATCGATGCCCCGTGGTTTTTATTGTTATCACCGGGGTGTATGATTGATGCCCCGTGGTTTGTATTCTCATCACCGGGGTGTATAGTCGATGCCCCGTGGTTTGTATTGTTATCACCGGGCCGTATAATCGACGCCCCGTGGTTTGTATTGTTATAACCGAGCCATATAATCGATGCCCCGTGGTTTGTATTGCTATCACCGGGCCGTATAATCGATGCCCCCTGGTTTGTTTTGTTATCACCTAGCCATATAATCGATGCCCCGTGGTTTGTATTGTTATCACCGGGCCGTATAATCGGTGCCCCGTAGTTTTTAATGTTATCACCGGGATGTATAAACGATGCCCCGTGGTTTTTATTGTTATCACCGTGTCGTATAATCGATGCTCCGCGGTTTGTATTGTTATCAGCGGGCCTTATAATCGATGCCCCGTAGTTTGTATTGTTATCACCGGGCCGTAAAATCGACGCCCTCTGGTTTGTTTTATTATCACCGGGTCGTATAATCGATGCTCCGTGGGTTGTATTGTTATCACCGGGCCGTATAATTCATGCCCTGTGGTTTGTATTGCTATCACCGGGCCGTATAATTGATGGCCCGAGGCATGTATTGTTACCACCGGGTTGTATAATCGATGCCCCGTGGTTTGTATTGTTATCACCGGGCAGTATACTCGATGCCCCGAGGTTTGTATTGTTATCACCGGGGTGTATAATCGATGCCCCGTGGTTTGTATTGTTATCAACGGGTTGTGTTATCGATGCCCCGTGGTTTGTATTGTTGTCACCTGGGTGTATAATCGATGCCCCGTGATTTGTATTGTTATCACCGGGCCGTATAATCGATGCCCCGTGGTTTGTATTGTTATCACCGGGCTGTATAATCGATGCCCCGAGGTTTGTATTGTTATCACCGGGGTGCATAATCGATGCCCCGTGGTTTGTATTGTTATCAACTGGTTGTGTTATCGATGCCCCGTGGTTTGTAGCGTTGTCACCGGGGTGTATAATCGATGCCCCACTGATTTGTATTGTTATCACCGGGCCGTATAATCGATGCCTCGTGGTTTGTATTGTTATC
Organism: Dreissena polymorpha; assembly: GCF_020536995.1. Lineage (NCBI taxonomy): Eukaryota > Metazoa > Mollusca > Bivalvia > Myida > Dreissenidae > Dreissena > Dreissena polymorpha. The sequence goes on from NC_068359.1 coordinate 103,028,078, forward strand.
ACCGGGGTGTAAAATTGATGTTCCTTGGTGTGTATTGTTATCACCGGGATGTAAAATTGATGCCACACAAAGTATAGTGGTATCACCGGGGTGTAATATTGATGTCCCGTTGCGTGTTGTGTTATTACCGGTGTGTATAATTGATGCCCAATGCCGTTTAGTGTTATAACCGGGATGTATTATTGATGTCCCGTGATTCGTATTGTTATCACATCGGTGTATAATCGATTTCTTATGGTGTGTATTGTTATCACCGGCTGTATAAGTGATGTCCCGTGGCGTGTAGGGTGTTAAATCGATGGCCCATGGTGTGTATTATTATCACTGGGTTTATAAATGATGACCGTGGTGTGTGGTGTTATCACCGGAGTGTTTAATTGATGTCCCGTGGTCTGTTTTGTTATCACCGGGGAGTATAATTGTTGTCCATGGTTTGTTTTGTTATCACCGGAGTGTATAATTGATGTCCTGAGGTGTGCAGTGTTATCACCGGGGTTTATATTCGATGTCGGATTGTGTGTATTGTTATCACCGGCGTGTATGAATGATGTCCCGTGGGGTTAGCTGTTATCACAGAGGTGTATATGATTACCGTTGCGTGTAGTGTTAACACCGGGGTGTATAATCGATGTCTCATAGTGTGTATTGTTATCACCAGAGTGTATAAATGATGTCGTAAGGTGTGTAGTGTTATCACCGGGGTGTAAATTTGATGTCGCATTGTGTGTATTATTATCACCGTCGTGTATAATTGATATTCCGAGATGTGTGTTGTTAGCACTGGGGTGTATATTTGATTACCGTGGCGTGTAGTGTTATCACGGGGATGTAAAATCGATGTCCCATGGTTTGTATTGTTATCACCTGGGTGTATAATTGATGTCCCATGGTGTGTATTGTTATCACCGTGCTGTATAATTGATGTATCGTGGTGTGTTTTGTTATCCCTGGCGTGAATAATTGATGTCCCGTTTCGTTAGTTGTTATCACAGAGGTGTATATTTGATGTCCCGTGGTGTGTATTGTTATCACCAGGATGTTTAATTTATATTCCGTGATGTGTATTGTTATCATCGGGGTGTATAATTGATGTCCCGTGGCGTGTGTTGTTACCACCAGGTTGTATAATCGATGTACCGTGATGTGCATTGTTATCACTGGGGTGTATAATCGATGTCCCGTGGTGTGTATTGTTATCACCGGGGTGTTTAATAGATGTCCAGTGGTGTGTATTGTTATCACCTTGATGTATAATCGATGTCCCGTGGTGTGTATTGTTATCACCGGGGTGTATAATCGATGTCCCGTGATGTGTATTGTTATCACCGTGGTATATAATCGATGTCCCGTGGTGTGTATTGTTATCACCGGGGTGTATAATCGATGCCCCGTGGTGTGTATTGTTATCACCGTGGTGTATAATCGATGTCCCGTGGTGTGTATTGTTATCACTGGGATGTATAATTGATGCCCCGTGGTGTGTATTGTTATCACCGTGGTGTATAATCGATGTCCCGTGGTGTGTATTGTTATCACCTTGGTGTATAATCGATGTCCCATGGTGTGTATTGTTATCACCGGGGTGTATAATCGATGCCCCGTGGTGTGTATTGTTATCACCGTGGTGTATAATCGATGTCCCGTGGTGTGTATTGTTATCACTGGGATGTATAATTGATGTCCAGTGGTGTGTATTGTTATCACCGTGGTGTATAATCGATGTCCCGTGGTGTGTATTGTTATCACCGTGGTGTATAATCGATGTCCCGTGGTGTGTATTGTTATCACCGTGGTGTATAATCGATTCCCCGTGGTTTTTATTGTTATCACCGGGGTGTATAATCGATGTCCCGTGGTTTTTATTGTTATCACCGGGGTGTATAATCGATGCCCCGTGGTTTTTATTGTTATCACCGGGGTGTATAATCGATGCCCCGTGGTTTGTATTCTCATCACCGGGGTGTATAGTCGATGCCCCGGGGTTTGTATTGTTATCACCGGGCCGTATAATTGATATCCCGTGGTGTGTATTGTTATCACCGTGGTGAATAATCGATGTCCTGTGGTGTGTATTGTTATCACTGTTGTGTATAATCGATGTCCAGTGGTGTGTATTGTTAACACCGTGATGTATAATAGATGTCCCGTGGTGTGTATTTTTATCACCGGGGTGTCTAATCGATGTCCCGTGGTGTGTATTGTTATCACCGTGGTGTATAATCGATGTCCCGTGGTGTGTATTGTTATCACCGGGGTGTATAATCGATGTCCCGTGGTATGTAGTGTTATCACCGGTATTAATAAATACATATACAAAATAGTTAGACTTTTTAAATAATGTCCAAATTAAATAGCATGCACACATTCCTTAATATTCCACAACAAATCTTTATAAGTATTGTTCATGTTTTGTAGAGAACTGGACATGTCTTGCGACAAATCGTGGAAGATGATTGAAAGACGGGTATTGTTGTTTTAATTATTTGAAACACACACAAAATATAAATACATCTATACAAAGTAAGTGACGCTCAGATATTGTCTGAACTAGTGATGTAATTATAGTTAGGGGTACGTTTAAGTATATTTACCGTACCCGGTGTACCTGTAAGTATACATAAGAGTACCCGGGTACATGTAAGTAGTACCCAAGCCGACAATGACCAAACTAGCGTAACTATATATTGCTTCGGAATTAAAGACATGACCTGAATGACAACAAATACAGTTTAAAAATGGAATTAAATTAAATCAATGTATACAAACTAATAACATGTGTTATTTATTACTGCTTTTCAGTTAAATATTATTTAAAGTGAACTGTTTTATTAGGTTTTGGGATGGATCCGTAAATACGACCCGAATGTAGTGCTGTTGTATCGACCCAAGCCCACAAAGCGGGATGTGTATCCTCAAGTTAAGTACATCGGTAAGTCCATATGTTGATGTAACCGGGTTCATATTGTTGACATGGTCCCACGAGTTCCTTTAATTTTTGCATATATCTAACGAACAAGTTACTTTTGAATATAGTATGCAAACAAAAAATTATTATAATCATAATTCGAGATGCATTAAATTGCGGGTTTTTTATTGACCATTTAGAAAACAAACCCAAATTTTATTGAATTTGCTATTAGTATAACTTTAAAAGGTGAGAGTACATTTTAAGAAATAAATATTTGCCGGATATGGCAGTGTAAAATTTATAAATTGTTATTTTATTATTTTATCAGTTTATTATAAGGTTCCATATTTACAACAATGTTAAGAATATAATGTATCTGTTTGTCACAATATCTGTAGACAGTGTCAAAGTAATCAGTGTCGGTGCTGATTGTGGAAATATGTTTCAATGTTAATCATACGTTACATAATTTGAAATGCAACGAACTGTTAAACAGAAAAATGTTCAAACATGTCAAATTGAAGTGCATTCGTTTTAAAAGGATTTCTCTTATCAACGTTTATTTGTTGGCCTGTGTTATAAGTTTACATATTGCAATAAAGTTGCATAAATGTATTCCATGAATAAAAGTTTGATGTGCAGTAGTAACATTTCAGCTTCAAAGAGATTCCTACCATTTGTGGCGTCCGAGAGCGTTTTGCAAGGTTTTGTTAACGCTTGCACTACCGAGCTGCCACTGTCAGCCGTTCTACCAGCATCAATTAGGGAAGGTAAACAATATAGTATAAATTACCTTTTTTTCGTTTTCAAACACTTAAAACAAAGTCATATTGTTTTCACATGTTTATGTGTATAGGTAAATCAAGGTGGAGCTCGGTTCATTTACAGACAGATACAGACTTAATACGATGCAGGCATTAGTAGTACCCTCAAAACGTATGTTTATTGGAAATAGTAGTGTGTATTTATTATTAAAATGTTCGTGCGTTTTCTAAAGATAACAGGATATGCTTGGAGAGATATATGTATAATTGTCTAGCAAAAGCGACCAGTCACCTTTTCGTCCACCCGATCGGCAACCCAGGCCTATTTGGTATTTTAATATATTTAATCTATATAAATGAAGATGGATGAAAAGTTGTACGGCCTGTCATAAATAATAATCAGGAAATGTCGCCTTTGAACAAATATATGATCCAAAAGTTTTTACTGGAGACGCTTTCTGAATAAAATAACACCAGTTCAGTTCAACTGCATATGATTGGTTTAAATCATTGTTATGTTTCTGATTTCAGAGATGGATATTATTTCCCATGACGCAATCAACATGAATTGTGATAACAAGAGAGTGCTGATAAGCAGTCTGGTAAAAAGTTATAGTGAGTAATACAACTGTTCAAAAATTGATATTCCTTTTTACCCTAGTCCGTAAAACGAGTAAAATAATATCCGAAATATTTATTGACGAATCCAAAAACATAAACAAAATATGTATTTTTTGGGCGTTGCAACACGTTGAATGCTTAAAAATGGTCGGCTTGAACGGCATATTATTTCCTGAAATAAATGTATACATTAAAAATAACTTATTAAATGATTTCTTCTTTATATAGGTAAATACCGTCGATATGTCCCTGTAATAGTTTTTTGCTCGAAATGTTAAATGTATCCAGCACTAACAAAAAATAAAGAACGTACTTTTTAACATGTTACTATTCATGTTTATTTTACATTTGTCAACAGCTTGCTACAATATTTCTGAGGTAATGTATTTTGGTAGAAGTGTCACATTTGTAGACGCATGAATATCAATTTTACTAACATCTTTGCTTGCTTTGTATGTTTGTATATATTAAAGTATTTATTGCATCCTAGCCCTCCTACCATAAGATTATCATGTATCCATATATGCATGTCGTTATTGACAAGTATATAATCGTCTTCTTTCGCTATTCACGTTGCGGGTGTGGTTTATTGTGCTGCATATGCATGTTTGCAAACTGTCTAATCGTATTCTTTGATAATAATGAGCACTTAATGAAATGTATGATAATGAAGATGTCCATGAAAAAGAAAAACTACTAATTTGTTTTCATAAAAACAAAGATATATACACGCATTTAAAGTAAATGATTTTATGAACATGTCAGATTAAAATGTAAGAAAGTACAGATTTCTTAAAATTTTATGATACTATTTACCACGAGTTTAAACATAAAATGTGAACATCTAAATTACGAATGCAATGTATCTTTTCTGTTACATGCATACATACATACATACGTACGTATGAACGTACGTGCGTTTGCGCGTGAGTGCGTGCGTACGTGCGTGCGTGCGTGTGTGCGTGCGTGCGTACGTACGTACGTACGTACGTACATACTCATACATACATACATACATACATACGTATTCATCATACATACAGAGCATACATACATACATACATACATACATACATACGATACATACAGACATACATACATAC